>NC_053492.1:220038532-220339237 GCF_905171775.1 Rana temporaria
GAGTTCCCCTTAAAATCCACACCAGACCTGAAGGGTCTGGAATGGATATTTGGGGGAACCCCACGTTGTTATTTTTTTTTAAAATTGACAGTGGGGTTTTCACTTAATATCCATACCAGACCTGAAGGGCCTGGTAATTGAATTTGGGGGGACCAAATTCATTATATGGGGAGCCGACAATTCATTATAGCCGCAAGTCCGGTTTAAATGACTTTTTTTCTTTCAGAAATGACACTTTGTGCAGAGACAGTTCTAAGTATGGAAAACATGCACTATTTCACATGCTTACTTTACACCCCCCCCCCCCTTCGGTACGAAATTTAAAGGAATATTTCACTTTTATTGTTTCACTTTAAGCATTATTAAATTCACTGCTCCCGAAAAAACGGACGTTTTAAAAACTTTTTTTTGCATTGATACATGTCCCCTGGGGGAGGACCCAGGTCCCCAAACACTTTTTAGGACAATAACTTGCATATTAGCCTTTAAAATTAGCACTTTAGATTTCAAACGTTCGAGTCCCATAGACTTTAACGGGGTTTTAAAGTTCACACAAACATTTGGTGTGTTCGCAGGTTCTGGTGCGAACCGAACAGGGGGGGTGTTCGGCTCATCCCTATCCCCCAGTTACTACACTCCCCCCACAGTTAGAAACACCTCCCTAGGGAACACTTAATCCCTCGATCACCCCCTAGTGTTAACCCTTTCCCTGCCAGTGACATTTATACAGTAATCAGTGGCTATTTTTAGCACTTATAGCTGTATAAATGTCACTGGTGTAATCAACGCTTTTTTTGCCGTATTGCATTCTACGCTGGAACGCATACGGCGACCACACAATGACGTCATCGCCCGGCGCCGAGTGTGTTCCAGCCTGGAACCCGCGTTGTGTGCCGA
This sequence comes from Rana temporaria, assembly GCF_905171775.1. Classification (NCBI taxonomy): domain Eukaryota; kingdom Metazoa; phylum Chordata; class Amphibia; order Anura; family Ranidae; genus Rana; species Rana temporaria. The sequence continues at coordinate 220,039,430 of NC_053492.1, forward strand.
GCGTAATCAATGCTCTATTCGGCACACATGCCTCTCTGCTATAAACAGAACAGCGTGCAGTATACACGCTGTTCTATTATTGTCAGCCATAGCCGGCCACGCTACAAAACTACTGGTACTACCTATCCCTAAGCATGCCACGCCGGATCCCTGCCACAATCAAGCTAATCCCCTATCTGGATCCACGCTGCCATGCATACTGCCATTGCTGGGGACACCTTAAGATATCTTCCTCCAGCAGACCCTGCACTATAGAATCCCATTTCTGCTACGATACCCTGCTTATCGGACAACACTCATCCTCTGCAAACGGATAAGTAGCATCACTACGTTACTTATACTGCTCTAGAATTACCTACTTCACATATAGCCTTTACAAAGTACTGTATTTAAATCTGGCTTATTTAATACTATCCCGCTGCTTGGGATTACTTAGTGTGCCTTCAGCTGACCGCTGTGGAATATCTTAAAGGGACATACACTCTCAAATCAATTAAGCTAAAGTTGCCTTTCTTAAGTAAATTGCTAATTGCATACAGTATTTTCATATGCTACGTGCTTGACATTCATTGTTACTTGTATACGGGCTTCCGCCCTAAAATACTGAACATGTTCGTTATACCTTTTTTTGGCTAAGGATAGAAGGTGTGTTATACCTCCTCCCTTAGTAGCTCAATGCATTCACGTATGTGAGTGATATGGTGTAGAGAACCCCCAAACTAGTATTCTCTGATTAGAGTGAGGCCTGGGATCCAGTACTGATAATCACTTGACATACTGAAGTTCATTAAAATCTTTTCCTTGATGCAGTTGTGCTTCGCTCACCGTAACCTTTCTAGGCTAGGAATAGAAGGTATGTTGTAATACCTCCACCCTTAGTAGCTCAATGCATTCCTGTATGTGAGTGATATGATGTAGAGAACCCCCAAACTCTTATTCTCTGATTAGAGTGACGCTTGGGGTCCAATACTGATAATCACTTGGCATACAGACGTGCATTGAAATCTTTCCTTAACCGCAGTTGTGGTTCACTCTCGTTCACCGTAGTTTGTGACAACTGGTCACAAAAAAGTGTCAAAAGTGTCCGATCTGTCTGCTGCAATGTTGCAGTCCCACTAAAAATTGCTGATCACCACCATTACAAGTAAAAAAAAAATGATCATAAAAATAATAAAAAACTCTATAACTTTTGTGCAAACCAATCAATATACGCTTATTGCGATTTTTACCAAAAATATGTAGAAGAATACATATTGGCCTAAACTGATGAAGAGATTATTTTTTTTCCTTTTTTTGGGGATATTTATTGTAGCGAAACATATTGTTTTTTTTTCAAATGACTTTTTGGGTTTATAGCGTAAAAAAAAAAAAATACTGCAGAGATGATCAAATACCACTGAAATTAAGCTCTATTTGTGGGGAAAGAAACTCATCAATTTTGTTTGGGTAAAATGTCGCACGACCGCACAATTGTCAGTTAAAGTGACGCAGTGCCGTATAGCAAAAAATGGCCTGGTCTTTAAGGGGGCAAACCCTTCCGATCTTTAAACTAGTTAAGGTGATGTTGTATTTTTAAAGAATGTTCCCAAGCAGCAATTGGTTTATAAGACAGACAAATTGTAAATAACTTTATTCTCCCAAATATGTTCATTTATGTTTAGTTCATGAATTGTGATTGCCTGAATTCCAAGCTGTATAGTTCATCAAAGATCATACAGATCTATATAAATATTCAGAAGGATCAAAAAGTGAAGAATTGGTAATTCTACAGATGTGATCATCCTTATTCCCAAGCAAAAGGTATCTTAATTTCAAGCGTACTCAAGTATTAGATCATAAAATAAAACATAAAAGGCACTGCTTTTAATTCATAACAATCTGTCTCAGACACACCGGTAACAATAGTAGTCAACAGCAGCATTTCCATAGGGTAATATTTGTTGGAAAAATACAAAGCAAAAAAAAAAAAAGTGCATTTTATTTTTGTATTTTTATTTTTACATCATGTAAGAAGCAATGACCAAAATACAATGTTTAACTCTTAGCATAATGCTTGCTACTTGCATGACATCTATGAAATGCATATCTGAAAAAAATAAAAAGCAAATTGGTTTCAGCAGCTAGCATTTACTGCAAAATTCTTTATAGTTGCTATGGTGATTTCTGATAGCTGCAAGCAGATGCTGTGAGCAATAGTTATATTCCTACATCATACCTGTCAAGTGGGTGCCAAACCAGCATGCCTTTTGTTACACACTGCTGTTTTTCTTACTTTGAAGTATAGTTCTCATTACAGTTCAAGTAGAATAATTACAATATTTACGCTGTATATCCATCCTTTTCTAATGACCTCTAGAATTTATGTTAAACTCCTTTATTTATTATACCATAAATCATGTCCAGACTGGTGTGCCCTATGTGTTTGCTGCAGTGTATTTTGCTTGAAGCAAATGTATGGTAAAAAGAAATAACATTAACCCCCCACAAAAAAAAAACTATAGAATAAAATAATAAAAAAAAATACTTTGGTGTAGGTGATAGTATGGTGTATAGTGCTACATAAATAAATAGCTAAACATTTACGGTAATTTGTTATTGTAATTAAAGACATTTTTCCATAGACTTTATTACCATTAATTATTCCTAGACATAATTGGCTTTGCAAATACTGATCAGTGCTTTCAGCAACACAACTATTAGCTGAAATGACTTTGCATTACTAGTGAAAGACATATCAGTTGGCTATAACTTACATTGAGACACACACATGTGCACGCATAGGCACACTGTCTGATAAGTAAAAAAATATATACATATATTAATTTATCAGTATGTATACTTTGGAAGGAAACCAAAGCTTAAAACTTGTAGTAAAACATAAAAAGTTCATGAAAAAAGTTTTTGTTATGTGAACCTGAATCCAAAACTACAATGCTAATATAGGCTACAGTCTATATTCTAATAACTATACTTGTTGGCTTTATGGGATACTACAGGGCATTATCAGTAGTTTACATGGCAATACATTTCTATTAATGCACACTGTTTTAAAGGGGTTGTAAAGGTTTGTTTTTTATTTTCTAAATAGGGTCCTTTAAGCTAGTGCACTGTTGGCTCACTTACCTTTTCCTTCGATTTCCCTTCTAAATGTTTTTTTCTTTGTCTGAATTTCTCACTTCCTGTTTCTTGCCCCCTCCCTTGGGACTACATCCCTGCGGGCAGACGCTGTGTTCATACGAATACGAATTTATACGAAGTTACTAAAATAACGAATGCCGCATAATTCGTAACTTTGGATAAATTCGTATTCGTTACGTTCACTAACAGCAAAATTTGAAAGGAAATTCCAATACCTATAATTTAATAGTTTATAACTATTATTACAGTTTTTATTATTATTTATTATTAATTATTAATAAATAATAATAATAATATAAAAACTATAATAATGGTTAATAAACTCAGTATTTGAATTATAAAATAAATGATCTGACTGTTCTTTGTCCTTTCGGATTTTTGAATTTTGGATTTTCGTTCCTTTAAAAAAGTATTTGTAAAAATTTGCTAAACGGTCTTTCGTTAATTCAGATTTTTCTGAATTAACATATATGCAGAATTTTGACGAAGAGCGAATTTGTAACGAAACTAATTGCACATGTCTAGTGGTTCATAAAGTGGGGTCCATTTTTTGTTTGGCTTGGTGAGTATTAAACTCACTGGCAAGTTAGTGGCAGAATAGGACGCTCTAAAGAGCTAGTTTGTCATGATCTGGGTCCTGGGATGAGGATCAGAGAGTAGATGCTGAACTAGGAAAGTGCAATGTGCAGTTAGTTTTGCACAGAGTGGCCCCGATCCTCCTCTTCTGGGGTCCCACAGCGGCTCTCGCAGCTCTTCCCCACAAGAGCTAACCCCTCTGGGAAGCTCTCTCCCCAGGGGGTTACTTTGCATGCTCGCTCCCGTGTCATACACTCGGTGGCCATAGCCGCCGAGTGTATGATTCGACCTCGCCCCCGGCCACGCCACGTCATTGGATTTTATTGATAGCAACGGGAGCCAATGGCTGTGCTGCTATCAATCTAACCAATGAAGAGCCGACAAGCCATTTGAAAAGCGACGCGGGATCACGCCCACTAAAGTTCGGGGCTCAGGTAAGTAAAACGGGGGCTCGAAGAGTACAGGGTGTTTTTTCACCTAAATGCATAGGATGCATTAGGTGAAAAAAACACAAAGGTTTACAACCCCTTTAAGAGCAGGCTGGTTATACAGGTAGTATCAGGATTTATGGTAGCAAAGCAGATGCACAGTTAGCAGTTAAGCTAAAGTTGTTGTCCAGTAGCATTAGATACGTGGATGTGGAGGACAAGAATAAGTAGCCAGCAAGTAATTGTACATTGTACAAATATATAAGAGGTCCATACAGTGAACTTGGTGTTGAGTTATTCACTTTACGGTCAACACTGAGGACAAGGGGGCACTCTTTACGTCTAGAGGAAAAGAGATTTCACCTCCAAATACAGAAAGGTTTTTTCAGAGTAAGAGCTGTGAAAATGTGGAACAGACTCCCTCCAGAGGTGGTTCTGGCCAGCTCAGTAGATTGCTTTAAGAAAGGCCTGGATTCTTTCCTAAATGTACATAAAATAACTGAGTCCTAAGATTTGTAGGTAAAGTTGATCCAGGGTAAATCCGATTGCCCCTCGGGGGATCAGGAAGGAATTTTTTCCCCTGCTGTAGCAAATTGGATCATGCTCTGCTGGGGTTTTTTGCCTTCCTCTGGATCAACTGTGGGTATGGAGTTGGGGGTATAGGATTTTACTGTGTTTTTTTTTTTTTTTTGTGGTTGAACTGGATGGACTTGTGTCTTTTTTCAACCTGACTAACTATGTAACTATGTAACTATGTAACTATGTAATTTGGTACATGTGTAGTGGTAGTTAAAATGTAGCAGCTAACAAAATTATTTGGAGTAATATATTAGCACAGGAGCAAAAATTTGGAAAACAGAAAGTGCAGAGGCATGGCTTAAAGCGGGGGTTCACCCTTAGAGGGCACTTTTCCCCCTTAGATTCCTGCTCGTTATTACTAGGGGAATCGGCTATTTATTTTAAAATATGTGCAGTACTTACCCGTTTACGAGACGCATCCTCTCCGTCGCTTCCGGGTATGGGCTTCGGGAATGGGCGTTCCTTCTTGATTGACAGGTTTCCGAGAGGCTTCCGACGGTCGCATCCATCGCGTCACGATTTTCCGAAAGAAGCCGAACGTCGGTGCGCAGGCGCAGTATAGAGCCGCACCGACGTTCGGCTTCTTTCGGCTACGAGTGACGCGATGGATGCGACCGTCGGAAGCCTCTCGGAAGAATGTCAATCAAGAAGGAACGCCCGCTCCCGAAGACCCATACCCGGAAGCGACGGAAGAAGATGCAGCTCGAAAACGGGTAAGTACTGCACATATTTTAATATAAATAGCCAAATCCCCTAGACCGAACGAGCAGGAAGCTAAGGGGAGATTTTATTTATTTTTTTAAATGGGTGAACTCCCGCTTTAAATAGTCAGTCAATAGGTGCATGGAGCAAAGAGTTTAGTGTTCAGCAAGAAATCAGGTATCCATTAAATTTGACGTACAGATCAGAAAGGCAGCCAACAAGGATTACAAGTGGCTTTAAACCTGTGCTCAGCGACAACACGAACACCCTTCCCATAGACATCCATTGGGGATCACATTTTTCATTTCCCATGGTATGTGGTATGAAACTGCATAAAAAGGTAGTAATACTTCTTATATTTTATTAAGTAGAGGGAAGAGAATACAAATAGCAATTTGTTATAGTTTTCTCTGCCAATGTTGGGAAACATTCCCTCACTTTCTTCCTGCAGACCACATTATATGTCATAGTATGATATGGTGCTACAGAGACAGGAGGTATATAGAAATTTCTCTCATTTCACTCTATCCTAAAAATAATTAAGACATATTCTTTTTTTTAACATACATATAATATGGCAACATGAAACATTTATCCATTTGGATGTTAAATAATAAGCAAAAAAGTGTCCTACGTTTTCAAGCTTACTATCAGACAGGGGCTGTTGTAGTCTACTTTTTATAGAGAAATTTACAATGATGAAGGAAATTAATGACTACGTTTCTGGTAAATAGAAAGTCTATTTGGGAACGCAGACAACAGTTTCCGCCTCAGTGCATTATGTTCTTCTTTCCTCAATCAGTTGAGAAGGAAAAACTAAAACGCATACATCTCTCTAGGTTTAAGCACTGGTATATACTGTATATTATAGATAACAAACAAAGGTGATAGAAGTAATACAGAGTCATATTTATATTAGATAACAGGAATAATACTACTACAGCTTGATGATATTGCTGATGATATTGCTTGAAGATGTGGAGCTGCTATAGGCCATAGCTGCTTAATGTTAGAGGTAAGCTTCTCATGTAATTTAATAACTAGACAGTTAATCCTCTTCAGTTTATTTAACCAAAATGTTCCAGTTGCTTTCACTGTTTGGAAATGGCAAAATATTTTTCAATCCAGGGTATTAGTTCCATATGTTACAATATAAATGAGGCTGGAAAAATTCATCATAATTCTTTAACTTCTCACTAGCATAAATCCAATCTGATATTACGATATCAAAATAATTAATTTTTCCATTTTGTTGCGAAAAGGATGCAATTTTATATCCAAGAAGTGCCCTTTTTCGGAAAAATGCAATACAACATTGCATTTTTGCCACAAATATTTTTATTTAAATGTGGAAGCGTTGTATACATTAAAGCAGTATTAAGCCCAAAAGCAAACATTTATTATATTGCAGATCACAAATTCTTAGATGTGGTGGCTGCATAAATTCTCTTTCATAGGCTTTTTATTTTTTTGCTTTATTTTCATCTGGTGATCCAACCAGTAATTCTGTTGGCTCTCAAAAGAACAAGCTCCCTTGCAAATGTTGTAGTAGAGCATTGAGACAAACAATTTATTCATGTAAAACCTTTATCGCAAAAGGAAAAAAATATTTGCTTAGGAAACTGCAGTGTGAGTTGGAGTTTGGCTTCAATTTTATAGTGTATATAAATATGGTAGTGCATCTTAGGCCCCGTACACACGACCGAACATGTCTGCTGAAACTGGTCCGCTGACCAGTTTCAGCAGACATGTTCGGTCGTGTGTAGGCCTGAGCGGACAGGATTCCAGCATACATTTGCCCGCCGGGCCTTTTTCCAGCGGGCAAATATTTCTGGACTTGTTTTAAAACAGCCCTGCTGGAATCCTGTCCGCTCGGACATGTTCGGTCGTCTGTACAGACCTACCGTACATGTCCGAGCGCCCGCCATCCCTCGCATGCGTCGAATGACTTTGACCCATGCGTGGAAGCATTGAACTGGCAGGGCCGCCCACGTCGCTGCGTCATCGTCGCGGCGACGGCGCGGACACGCCCCGCGTATTGTTTACGCGCGGATTTCTGTATGATGGTGAGTACAGCCACCATACAGAAATCCCTGGGCAGACATGTACGGTGAAAACGGTCCGGCGAACCGGTTTCATAGTACATGTTTGGTCGTCTGTACACGGCCTAACACTCTCTTCTCCCTAAATTAACAATGCTGCTGTCCAAAGGTACCCTGTGCTCATTAATCCAGACTGGGGGCACTATATTACAGGAGGTGTGTTATTGGACTGATCATCAGGGGGAAAAAAAAAAAGAATACTACAGCAGCCACTGCATTTAAGGATTGGTAAGCGGCCATATATTACATTTTTGGTTTTGGGTTACAGACCACTTTGCATAAATGAGAAAATTTAGAAGCATCAGTATTCATTAGTAAACTTCACAATAACACTAATTTGCTTACCTAAATAATTCGTATATTTTGGATGGGTGAATGCAAAAAAAAAAATAGATTTTAATACTTAATTATTATTTTTAATACTGTCATTGTAACAGATAATTGCTGTATTAACCACTTCAATACCGGCCCATTGTCATTTGACGTCCACAGATGGGATCTCCCATCCTGGGTGGACGTCAAATGACGTCCTGGGCTTTGCGGGTGGATATCTGAATGATGCCTGCACCTAGAGGCATCATCCAGATATCCTTTTGTTCTGCCGGCGATCCTGCGCACCATAAGAACGATCATAGCGGCGATTCCGCCGCTAGATCGTTCTTACAGGCGGCGGGAGGGGACATCCCCCCCTCCCGCCGCCATCCGGTGCTTCTCCGGGCTCTCCCGTGCCATCGGGGGCCCGGAAAAAGAATCGTCCGGCGCTCGGAGGAAGCATAGAGATGACTAGTGACCAGATAGTCACCAGTCATCTCTATGACCGTCGGAGGACCCGGGCGCGATGTGATGACGTCACGCCCGGGTCCCGTAAGTAAACAAAGCCGCGTTTGCGGCTGCTAAGCAACTGTATTCATGAGATCGGTGAATTTTTTTTCACCGATCTCATGATTTCCAGCCTGGAGGAGAGATGCAGGGTCTTATTGACCCCGCATCTCTCCATAAAGAGGACCTGTCACACACATTCCTATTACAAGGGATGTTTACATTCCTTGTAATAGGAATAAAAGTAAAAAAATAAATAAAAAAAATTAGAAAAGTGTTTAAAAAAGAAAAAAATAAGTAAAAAAATAAATAAAAGAATAAAAAATAAAATTAAAACGCCCCTGTCCCCGGTAGCTTGCGCGCAGTAGCGAACGCACACGTAAGTCCCGCCGACATATGTGAACGCCGTTTAAACCACATATGTGAGGTATCGCCGCGTGCGTTAGAGTGCCAGCAACAAATCTAGAACTAGATCTCCTCTGTAAATCTAAACTGGTAACCTGTAAAAAAAAATTAAAGCGTTGCCTATGGAGATTTTTAAGTACCAAAGTTTGGCGCCATTCCATGACTATGCGCAATTTTAAAGCGTGACATGTTGGGTATCTATTTACTCGGTGTAACATAATCTTTCACATTATACAAAAAAATTGGGCTAACTTTACTGTTTTGTTGTTTTTTTAATTCATGTAACAATTTTTTTCCAAAAAAAGGGCGTTTGAAAAATTATTGCGCGAATACCGTGCAAGATAAAACGTTGCAATGACCGTCGTTTTATTCCCTAGGGTGTCTGCTAAAAAAACATATATAATATTTGGGGGTTCTGCGTAATTTTCTAGCAAAAGAATGATGATTTTTACATGTAGGAGAGAAGTGCCAGAATAGGCCCGGTAATGAGGTGTGTATAAAAGCCCTGTATTGAAGTGGTTAAACAAATACACTATGCCCATTTCAGGCTGCTGTAGCACCTGCAATCTCATATGTAAGCTGAAGGTCTACTTTTCTAATGAAGCCTCTACCTGCATGTGACCACTCATAGCAGCTCAATGCGAAAAGTCACCAGCAAGAGCTTCACACTCCTCCTCTTCCTCATATCTCCCTTTCTGTGGCCACTGCAATACATAAGGCCTCTAGTGACAGATAGGGAGGTCTCAAAAGGTGTTTCAGAGGCTTACATTATGCCACTTAAAGCAGGGAAATGGGTCATGGGGTCATGCAGAGACAGTACAGGAAGTTGCATTAAATACTCCACACTTTGACTTCCAGTGCAATTATGCAGTGCAACTTGAATGTTATTTTGAAATGGTTTACATTTTTTTTATGGGGCCAAACTTGTGCTGGAATCACACCAGAATCGTGCTGTGCTGCATTGCATTAATGTGAATGGGTACCATTGAAAACAATGAGATTTCCATTGTCATGTAACCTTATGAGACACAAGTCTGCAATTGCACTAGTGTGAATGGATCCCTAATACTTAAGAGGTGAGCCTTGTGACGTGACTTGCCAAATTCACGTTACAGTATTTTTGCTCCCCCAGCACTTTTTGTTCCCCCAATTTATTAAAACAAATGGTTCTTTGCTTTCTTCACAAAATAAGTGAAGCGTAAAGCACATTTATAAATTACACAACTATTTTTTGTCTGCTTGTTTTAATTAATGGAAGCCATGGTTATGGGATTCTAAATCTATATCAAACAGAGCAGATATAACAAAGTTCTTGGCAATTTTGTTGCATTCCAGACAATTTCCATCATTCAAAAGAACAATCATATTAGAACAGTCCACTACAGTCTGGCAGCCATAGTTAATTGTTTCCCAGATTTCTGCAACCAGAAAGTGGCATTGTTACCGTTATAATAGTTTTTGTGTAGTTTCTGGAAACTGCAAAGCTTCCATTTCATAACCAGCCAACATTTTCTGTTAAGCTTAAAAAATTGGTGGGCCGTTCTGGGCAGTCACATGAGCGCGGCATATACAAACACTGAGATCACTCCTGTATCATGTCTGCAGTCTCTGACCATCTCCTGTACTATGTCTTCAGTCTCTGACCTTCTCCTGTACTATGTCTGCAGTCTCTGATCATCTCCTGTACTATGTCTGCAGTCTCTGACCTTCTCCTGTACTATGTCTGCAGTCTCTGACCTTCCCCTGCACTATGTCTGCAGTCTCTGACCATCTCCTGTACTATGTCTGCAGTATCTGACCTACTCCTGTACTATGTCTGCAGTCTCTTACCATCTCCTGTACTATGTCTGCAGTCTCTGATTATCTCCTGTACCACGTCAGCAGTCTCTGATCATGTCATGTACCACATCTGCAGTCTCTGATCATCTCCTTTAGTATTTTGGGGGGAGAGCCATGCGCACTTGCGCTGCAATCATGATGCATCGTGATGCATGGCGCAATCGAATCGAATCGTGGACTTGATAATCGTAATCGCATCGTGAGACCGGTGAAGATGCGCAGCCCTACTAGATACAACGGCGTACTAAGACTTACGTTGGTCGGATGAAGCAGAAATTCAGGCGTATCTTGTTCCCTGAGTACCACGCATAGATACGACGGCGCATCCTTTATCTTATGCGGCGTATCAATAGATACGCCGGCGTAAAATGTCTCTGAATCTACCTCAAAATGTCTGATTTGATTTGCTCTCCATAAAGATATTTGTGGGATTGTCAGAGCCTGAATTTTGGATTCTGTTTTCCAGCCACCAGAATGTACAAAGTGTTGTATTCTAAACGTGTGTAACAGAGGCTGAAATGCAACGATCAGTAGTTCTGGAAGGGAAAGAATAGTGGCAGAGAATCAAGGAGTAGAGGGAAGGGTTGAACCTACTCTGGAATATGCACTTAGGGTTAAAGTTCATAGGTCAAAAGACAGTTAGGGTTAGGGTTTGGGTTAGGGTTTAGGGTTAGGGTTAGGGGTTAGGGTTAGGGCTTAGGGTTAGGGTTTCCCATTGAAGAGTATGGCTAGGAGTCAGAAATTGGAACAGGGACCTCCCCCAGAGGTCAAAAGTCAGAAGGTGGGTCCCCAGAGGTCAAAGGTTAAAGTTCACATGGCGTGGCTGACCCACCCCCACCAAAGTGTACCGCCTACCCCACCTACTCTGGAAGAGCCCATTGACATGTGCCAAGGTCGGGAGGTCAATAAGCTATAGATAACAACAAATATGGCAGCCACATTAAAGTTTGTATTGGGCACCACACTTGATCCTTTTATAGTTGCAACCTTAACCCCCCTGGCGGTGTTCCCGAGTCTGACTCGGGGTTACATTTTTTTGCTGTGATCGGTAAACCAGAGTCAGACTCGGGCTCGCCTCGCTGAATCCACAGGCAGTGTCTACTTACCTTGTCCCTGGATCCAGCGATGCCACCGCGCTGTGTGAGCGAGCGGGTGCTCGCTCGATTCACACAGTGCCTCTGTGTGCCGCCGATCTCCGTTCCCTGCGACGTTACGACGCATGGGGGCGGAGAACGGCGCCAAATTCAAAATTGTAAACAAACACATTACATACAGTATACTGTAATCTTATAGATTACAGTACTGTATGTAAAAAAATACACACCCCCCTTGTCCCCCTAGTGGTCTGCCCAGTGCCCTACAAGTACTTTTATAAAATAAAAACTGTTCTTTCTGCCTGCAAACTGTAGACTGTTCATAGCAACCAAAAGTGTCCCTTTTTCAAAAATGGGTTTAGAGCAGCTAGAAAACAGCGATAATAAATTACAATCACTTGCAGAATTGTGCGATAGCGTTTTGTGGGGAAATTCGTCATAAAAAAATAAAAGTAATGACAGCGACAATTCTGCAACTGAGCACATTTCAGTGATTTTGATTTGATTATATTATTGAATAATTGTTATCATAATTATATTATTATTTGTTATAATTATTTATTATATTATAATTTATCATTTTGTTTTTTTTTAAAAATCATACCCGGGATGCCTACTAGACTCTTGTTCGGACAGATTTAAGTGAGTTATTCCTCAGAATTACAGGCCTACAATGTAAAACGCCAAATTTCCTTGCAAATAATGGTACCGCTTTCAGCACCTAAAATCTGAAATAATCATACCACTAGGGAGGTTAATTCAGTAGCTGCATTCATATACCACTCTATGGCTCTAGCCATGTGGACAACTTTTTTTAAAATATTTTAATAATATTAATATTCTAATTCATGTTTGTGAATTGTTTTAAAATATCTGGGTTGAGGTTAAGAATTTCTTTTTTTTGGGGGGGGGGGGGATTGTATTTTATTTTCTGTTGATAGGGTATTTTTTCATTTTGAAGTGAACAGCATACACATGTTGCTGATACAGTCAAAGCTACCCTTTGTTGTTTAGCATGTCACTGCCTACTTGAGCAGTAAAGAAACGTGCAAAAAAACACCACATATGTATCTCCATTATTGCTATAGTGCTCATTAAATGTTCAAATCCCCTTTATTAAAAAAAATGGCAGGCAGGCCTTAAGTGAGGTAGTAGAGGGCGAGAAGGTTCTGCAGGACAAAGCAGTTGTCAAGTTGCACAACTTGGAGGAAGGACACATGTGCCATTTCTTTCTGTGCTATACAGCCACAGCATTTATGTATGTATGGAGATGTAAACAAGGCATTTTTCTGTTCTGTCTAGTGACAGGACAGAGATCTACTGCTCCCTGTCATCGGGATCAGTGATCTCTGTCATGTCACTGGTATGCCATCCCCCCGCACAGATAGAATCACTCCCTAGGACACACTTAACCCCTTGATCGTCCCCTAGCGTTTGACCCCTTCCCTGCCAGTGTCATTTACACAGTAATCTGTGCATTTGTATAGCTCTGATTGCTGTATAAATGACAATGGTCCAAAAATAGTGTCAAAACTGTCAGATGTGTCCACCCTAATGTCCCAGTCACGATAAAAATCTCAGATTGCCGCAATTACTAATAAAAACTAAATTATAATAAAAAATGCCATAAATCTATCCCCTATTTTGAAGATGCTATAACGTTTGCGCAAACCAACAAATATACGCTTATTGCGATTTTTTTACCAAAAATATGTAGAAGGATACATATCGGCCTAAACTGAGGATTTTTTTTTTATATATAGTTCTTTGATGATATTTATTATAGCAAAAAGTCGCTCTTGTTTTGTTTATAGTGCAAAAAATAAAAACCGCAGCTCTATTTGTGGGGAAAAAAAATACGTCAATTTTGTTTGGGTGCAGCGTCACACAACTGCGTAATTGTCAGTTAAAGCGACACTGTGATGTGCTCTGGTCAGGAAGAGGGTAAATTCTTCTGGGGCTGAATTTATTGCATTTTAGTGTAAATATGAGATATGAGGTCTTTTTGACCCCAGATCTCATGTTTAAAGGGGAGTTCCACCCACAATTTCACTTTTTAAATATAAATACCCCTGTAATACACAAGCTTAATGTATTCTAGTAAAGTTAGTCTGTAAACTAAGGTCCGTTTTGTTAGGTTGTTACAGCATTTAGATAGTTTATAATCTAGAAATAGAACGTGGCCATCTTAAGTGTGGGCATCATGAAGCCAGACTGTATGACTTCCTGGATTTCAGCTTTGCATATCTAGCACATGCTCAGTGCACAAGAAATGTAATAGGTTTCAGTCAGGTTTGCAAGGACTACTGGGAAACATGATGCCTATCCCAGAAACCCTTGCAAATAGCCTAGGCAAATAAGGAGGAGGAAGTAATGAAGGACTACAAAATAAAGGTATTTACAAGCAACAAATTAAATAAAAATTGTCCATTCTGAACACTATGAGATTAGAGCATGCAGCACAGACAAACATAAAAAAATGGGTGGAACTCCACTTTAAGAGGTCCTGTCATGCTTTTTTTTTTATTACAAGAGATGTTTACATTCCTTGTAATAGGAATAAAAGTGACACATTTTTTTTTAAACTACAGTGTAAAACTAAAAACTAAAAGGTAAAATAAATAAGAAAAAATAAAAAATAAATGTAAACGCACCCCGTCCCGCCGAGCTCACGTGCAAAAGTGAACGCATACGTGATCAGCGCCTGCATATGAAAACGGAGTTCAAACCACACATGTGAGGTATCGACACGATCGTTAGAGTAAGAGCAATAATTCTATCCCTAGATCTCTGTTAGTCAAAACATGAAACCTGTAGAATTTTTGAAACTTCTCCAATGGAGATTTTTAAGGGTAAAAGTTTGTCGCCATTCCACAAACGGGCACGATTTTGAAGTGTGACATGTTGGGTATCAATTTACACAGCACACATCTGCTTGTTTTCTCTTTTTTTTTATTCAATGGTACAGCAATAGTTAATGACCTCTACAGTAAATCTACGCAAAACAGAAATTATTTTCCAGAAGCAGATTTGACAAAGTTATTGCCAAAGCTGACTATACACTTGGCAATTTTGGCAATTCCAGAGGATTTTCATCATTCCAAAGAATTAGCACATTGGAACTGTCTGGTGCATTATTGCAGCCAGAGGGGCAGATCCACAAAGAAAGTACGCGGGCGTATCTATTGATACGCCGGCGTACTTTCAAATTTCCCGCATCGTATCTTTGTTTTGAATCCTCAAAACAAGATACAACGCCATCTGGGTTTGATCCGACAGGTGTACGTCTTTGTACACCTTCGGATCTTAGATGCAATTCTTCGGCGTCCGCTGGGTGGCGTTCCCGTCGTAATCCGAATCGAGTATGCAAATTAGCTATTTCCGACGATCCACGAACGTACAAGCGGCCGTCGGATTCTTTTACGTCGTTTCCGTTCTGCTGTTTTCGGCGTATAGTTAAAGATGCTATCTGGTGGCGTACGCAATTTTAAGTATGGCCGTCGTTCCCGCGTCAAATTTGAAAATGTTTAAGTCGTCCGTTAATGGGGCTGGACGCCATTTACGTTCACGTCAAAACCAATGAGGTCCTTGCGACATCATTTGGAGCAATGCACCCTGGGAGTTTTGACGGACGGGGCATGCGCAGTTCGTTCGGCACGGGGACGCGCTTCATTTAAATGAAACACGCCCCCTACTCGGCGCATTTGAATTCCGCGCCCTTACGCCGCAAGAGATACACTACGCCGCCGTAACTTACGGCGCAAATTATTTCTGGATTCAAAGATTTGCCAAGTAAGTTACAGCGGCGTAGCGTATCTCAGATACGCTGCGCGGGTGCAGATCTTTGTGAATCTGCCCCATAGTTTACATAATTTTCCAATACTCTGCAACCAGGCAGTGGCAATATGGTGGTTTTATCATTTTTTTTTTTTGCATGGATGATGGAAATAGCAAAGCTTTCAATAATGCCAAATACAGTACATGGCCAGCCCAATGCTGCCTAGACATGCCTGTTCAACTGTAGCATTACGAATATTTTTTACCACACATTATGTTTTAGTTATGTAAGTATATACTGTATCAGTATATATTTTTCTTTAATCACAGTATACTTAAACATGAAAAATTTATGAAATAGACACGGCTATTAAAGTAGACACACATTATATTTACAAGAAATGTCAACATCTGCTTTTTAATTCAGTGCATATGGACAAAGCAGAAGGCAAAATTATGAGTCACCCCAGTAGAGAATTCAGAAAGTGGAGTTTCTCTACCAAATTGATCAAATATGAGTAACATTGGTGATGTGGGAATAGCCTAGAGACTGCAGGCTTCTGTTCTCACTACCAAAAGCCTTGTGGCATGCAAGCAGCCTCTATGCACCCACGCAAAACTGACTTTGAATGCCAAGGACCATTTCGGCCCATTCTTCCCATGGTATTGTGGATTGATGTAAAGCAGTTTTCTCCCTGGCTGCAACATCTGACTTCAAAACAAACCTGGTTAGCCTGTGCCTAGCGGCATTTCTAATCTGCCATCTTTTATTCTCTGTCCACATTTCTGCTGAAGCCAAAAGAAAAATATTCTGACAATAGCTATAACAGATAGCAAAAACATGTCCTTTAACAACTTTAATTTATAGCGAGAGAAGTTGCACTGTAACTGTTAAAATGTGAGTGAAACTTGCAGTCACTAATGAATAAAAGTATCCTTTGCAGATTACCTGAGTTTCTCTGCTGAGGAAATTAATACAGACAATAAAAAGGCCACAGAAAGAGCAACCTTTCGTTATAATGACAGAATGAATCACCCACAGCCAAAAGCAACTTGCTTTATTTTTAAAGACTTGCACTTTTGCCAGTATGATTAAAAAAGTGATTGATTAATCTACCCTGTGGTATGCAAGTCTTCACTGTATGTTTTGGAGTTTATTCCGCACCAAACAATCACTCTTGCCTTTTTTTTTTATTTGCTGTTTTGTTTTTAAATGCAAGAGAGAATATGAAAGATTTATAGGAGCTGCTTTCTACAGGGGTTTATATGCTGTTTATGGCAGGAACAAATTTGAGTTAATTATGTATATTTCATTCTGGTTTAGAAGACATAATAAGTACAAGGGCAGAAGCTAGGAAGTGTTGAATTGAGTTCTTTGAAAAAAGACAGATGAAACAACAAAATAAATGTATATTTAATGGTGTATTTGTGATGATAGTGAGGTCTGAGGGAATCCAAAAAATGAAGAACATGGAGGAGTCATATAATATAATATGGCCCAACTGGGATAGTAGGGACTTGCATGTACAATGATGTTTAACTACACTTTCCTGTGCGGGCTGGTACTCCCCCTCCCCTCCTTTCCTACCCTCTTCTTATCTTTTCCTTCCCTCTATCTACTTATTTCTGGCTCTCTGTTTCTCTTTCTTGAAGGTACAGTGATTTGTTTTTATTTGTATGTTGTTCAGACATGCCCCAGTATCTGAGGCGGGTTACGCCTTGATGCTACACATAGTGGTACAGTGGTACTATTTTTTAGGCTGTTAATTTTTTTGGAGAGTTTGGTGTAATGACCGGCTCGAAGACCTACCAGTTATACTTACATATACTTATATAAACATATTTGCACATAAGCATCATGACAATGTTATGTATCTGCCTACAGGGTGCCTTTTTGATGTTGTCACTTTGTTTGCTTTGTACTGTGGCATTGCTATGCCTCAATGTCCTCTGATGGGAATTGTCTATTTGTGTTATTTGTATTGTACCATATACTGCTTTTTGTCATAAAAACGTATTGAACAATATTGCGCACAATGCCATGTTCAATTTCCCTATATTCGAAAAACAGTAGCAAATACGCTCACATTTAAACCTCATGTTTGTATTAGGCATCCATGTATGGTGACACATTTGACTAAATAAAGCAATCAAGTAAATAGAAGGAATGGATAGGTATCATATACCTCCACTAGCATGGTCTCCAAAAGGCTCCTAATGTGGCCTATCATAAATGGCCTTATTGTAAACAATCTGCAGACCAGATCAGGAATAGACATCTGTGAGTCTGTAATTTTTTCACCCCAAGTTGATCTTTCAGAGCCAAAGTTTATACATAATCCATTATTCCTGCTCTGATGCTCTGATGGAGGTACCTTCATAAAAAGTGGTTGGAAAATATACCATTCAGTCAGACATCAAACTCATCTAAATTAAACAAGTTCAAGGAGGCTAATAAAACACATTAGATCTGTTAGGAGAAACATGCATCAGATATATATCCAGATTAATATCTAACAAATAGTAATTACATTCTGCTAAATAATATGGTGTTTTTTAGTTTGTTAATGGAAATATATGTGTATTTAGGATATTTTGAATTACTGTGTTTCCGCTGGAGCATAATAGCACACTCCAGCACATCCACATCACCTCCTTAGATCTTTTGTTTGGGTGGGAGAGTTCTGTAACACTCAACAAGTGGACAAGCACAAATGTCTGCTCCAGCAGCTCAGAGCATCGGAATGCTAGGAGACATTTATTACATCCAGTGACTTTCCATATCAGATTGAATTTAGTCTGCAAGCAAAATAAACTCTGTAAGAAATCAAACAGGCTTCACTCCATGTAATCCCTTTTATTTAACTGTTGTGTATGACTGTTTTGTAATATCTTTACTGTAAATATTTCCTACACAATTTTTTAGTTAAAAACATCCTAATGTTCTAATTAGAAGTCAAACAACTCTGAAGCAAGAAGACAAGCTTCTTCTGCAAGGTACTTACCCTTATGTGTGGAATGACGAAGCGATTGATTACTTAGGGATCCATCTCACTGCTTTTCCGGAGCAACTATTCAATGCCAACTACCTACCACTAATAGATAAGGTCAAAGAGGGAACAAAAGCATTGAGTAAACACATATTATCATGGTTGGGCAGATTAGCTGCCTTTAAAATGCAGATATTACCGCAAGTGTTATATGTGTTCAGACCGGTACCAATACCAGTTCCCAAGAAATTTTTTGGGGAACTACAGGGTGCTCTAGCAAGGTATATTTGGGTAGGTAAGAGAGCACGCAGCGCCTTTCATAAACTCTGCAAAACCAAATCGGCAGGGGGCATGGGAGTTCCTTCCTTCACTGACTACCATCTAGCGGCTGTTTTGACACAGGCTAAAGGCTGGTTCTCAGGGCAGCCTACTCCGATATGGGGTCCCCTAGAACAACATCAAGTCTCTGGGGGCGACCTGGAGGCACTTCTGCTGGCAGGTCCCTTCCTTAAAGACACACACATGAATTACGCATCACCTATGGTGGCCACTCTAAGAGCTTGGAGGGATTTCACCTCGGTGGAGTTGCTCTCAAAGCCTACAGTTGACTTAGATATCCCTATCTCATCTTTAACTCTAATAATGCCCAACCTAAATCTGCAGAAATGGAAAGTGGGAGGCGTGAATTGGGTCTCGGACATTCAGGAGGAGGGGCACATGAGGTCTTTTCAGCAACTGCAATCCACATTTGATCTTCCTGACTCGGAACTATTTAATTTACTCAGGGTGCAATCATTCCTCAGAAGCAAACAATATAAACCCTACAAAATATTCTGGAAAGCAAAAAAAATTTTCACATCTCACGGTAATAAGAGGAAAGGTATATCACTAATCTACAACTTGCTCAATAACAAATCCCTTTTTGAAAAAAACAACGCTTTACTGGCCTGGGAAAAAGATCTAGATGACTCCTACACAGACGACCAGTGGGTGAAAGCACTACAATGCACACACTCAGCCACCAAAAGTGCCAACTTATGGGAGCTATATCACAAAGTTACTCAGAGGTGGTACCTCACTCCATCTAGACTTGCAAAGTTTGGTCAAGGAGTATCCCCTCTCTGCTGGAGACAATGCTCACAAGTGGGATCACTGTTCCATATCTTATGTGGGGGCATGTGGGATGTTGGCTAGGTTTTGGAGCAGCATTTTTGCAATTATAGGACAGGTCACAGGTCTCCCGATAATCCCCTCCCCTTCCCTAGCTATACTACACTTGGGTTTAGAAGTTATTCCTGCCCCGTTTAGGAAGATTATCATTCACTTGTTACTAGCAGCAAAATTGGTCATACTAAGGCTCTGTAGATCAGGTGAAAGCCCCAAAGTGGCTGAGGTGGTCAGAACCATCTCTCTACACTTTACTTATGAACGTATGTTGGCCCACTCAGAAGGCAAGTATGCCACATTTATTACTCATTGGCAGGCATGGGTGGAGTGGTATGACAATAACAAGACCCTATACTGATGGGTTAAATAACTATTGAAATAGAATGCTTAACGGTTAGGTGCTGGTTCCTTCTTTTTCCTTTTCCTTTTCCTTTGTCTTCATTATTTTTGGCTTTTTGTTTATGATACGCAATATGGAGCATGCAGCTCATGCTCAACATCAAAGTTTATTCCCCTTTCCCACATGGAACACACTTATATATGCAAGACACTACCGCATAATACTGTATTGCATTATTTCTGAGAACATATGCAGCGGAGGTGACATTGGTCTGGCTCTGGGGGTCACAGTTAGTACCCATGGGGGTGGCCCTTGGAAATTAAGACCTCAACGATATGTTTGCTTGTTAATTTCTCTGAAGAAATGAAAGACTGTACCTCCTGTGATGCATTATTGCTGTATTGTCGTGTAGTGGGAATGTCTGTTGTTCTTTTGACACCCACCTACATTGGTTGATGGATGTATAACTGTGATATGTTTTCCATGTATGTTTATATCTTTGAAAACAATAAAAAAAACATTGAAATTAGAAGTCAAACAACTTTGCTTCTGGAAGAAGCTACCATAGTGTGGGTGCTCAATCTGTGGCCCTGCAGCTGTTGCAGAACTACTAGTCCCATTATGCCTCTTCCTTTGGGAACAATTATTGTAACTGTCAGCCTTTGAAATGCCTCTTGGGATTTGTAGTTCCGCAACAGCTGGAGGGCCACAGGTTGAGCACCCAGGGTAAATGTAATGTTACATTTCTGTCTGGGTGTGACAGTGAATGAGACAAAAATTTTCTTTAAGAGCCGGTTCACACTTCCACGGCACGACTTCGGGGGCGACTCTGCAAGTCGTCCTGAAGACGACTTCAGAGGCGACCTGCCAAACGACTTATATAAAGAAGTCAATGCAGGTTGCCCCGAGCCTCCCCCGAAGTCGTGCAAGAACCTTTTTCTAAGTTGGAGCGACTTGCGTCGCTTCTATTAGAACGGTTCCATTGCATTGAATGGGACACGACTCGTCAGGTGGCTGAGCCGCCTGACGAGTCGCCCCAGTGTGAACTGGCTCTAAAAGTCAGAATTGCAAGAGCACATGCTGTGAGTCATGCAGGTTTTCATTAAAGCATGTGGTGGCAACTACCATGTACATGGGGAACTGCTCAGTTAACCTGTTCCAGTAAAAACCACTCTCAGTTTGCCAGCACTTAGACTTCTGTCTCAGAGCAGGAAACACTCTGGACAGGGTGAGGATGAGTATGTAATATCATAGTAATTTTCCTATTTCTTTTGAATAAAGAGGTCAGCTTTTTAAAATGCCAACCTCGAGCCAATGAGGCTGATGGATCCTCAAGCCAGCTAATGAATTCATATAGTGTATCAAAAATGCAATATATTGCAACTCAACAGTCATTAATTGTGGTGGCTGCATTACGTTTCAGTTTATTCACTTTTATTTTTGTCAGGGAATCCCGCTGGTAATGCACTTCCTGTCCTAGGGTAACAACACACAATAAGTACACTGTATCTCGGAGCAGCATTGTCACTCTATGACAGAAAGTGTGTAAGGACTGTAGAACACCTCCCTTTCTCCTCAGTTCCATAACATAGGGGGTTGTTCACATAGGTGAAATAGGCATGGCTAACCTAATGGCTTCAGATAACACTGCTGAGTGCATGAGACATGGGGTACCACTGGTTCTATAGGAGAACCCATCCAATTTGTGGGCTTATTAAACAGATATAACAAAGCATATTTAATGCTACAGTATATTTAACACATGAAATGGGAGTAAATAATGGACAATCATTGTTAGGATTTGTGTATATTTTAACAGTAAGCACCTAAACTGCATCAGCACAAGACTAGCAGCACAGAAGAAATTTCCAAAATGACCCCCAACAAGCAATAGAGAAATAATATCAAATAGTAAAGCTCAAGGTGGACTTGTGGCTTCACAACTGTCTATGGGTGCTACAGCTCATGGGATCTGTCCCCTCCTAGAACAACTAGAGTCACAACATGATGAGCATTACTTCTGTCAAAACCTTTTTTTCTAAATTGACTAAGCCCCATCCTGTGTGAAACATGTTAGAGAAGAAGATGTAGGGTTTAGTAAGGTGGGATTTGATGTATCTTTAATACAAAATGGAATAAAGCTTATTGAAAAAAAAAGGATTTAGTGGAAGTGTTTTTTTTTATGTTGTTACAACTCTGATGCCAGAGAGAGATCAACTCATAGATGGTACGGTTTTTGTCTAATACAAATATGAGTGATTTTTACTGAAACTGTTGCTCTAATATTAGGTTGTCTATGATTTTAACAATTTTAAAGAATGTCGCCAGTGCGAAACGTTGGCCATACTGATTTTTGTGGGCTTGCAGTGACTGTATGCACAGTTGAAATAAAGACATCTCTTTTAAAGAAAATTTTGGAGTGCGGCTGTCCAGCTTTTGTTCTTTTTTCTTTCTTGCTATATTCTTACATAGTTAAGAATAGCTTAGCACAGCTTGGGCCAATCTAACTATGTGTATGCCATACCTGGGTTATGCTCTGGAAACTGGAAACCACTGAAGTAGACACCTACTTCACTGATCTTCATGTGCCTCCTGGTCACATGGTAAGTGGCTTGCCTGATGCACTGTGAATAAAGGAGGCTGGCTGCTTGATGTGGGCTTCACTTTTAGAGCGCTTTGCATTTTCAGAATAAATACAACACATTCTTTGATTAGATGAAGCGATGCAAAGATTTCCCCTCATCTGGAGAACTCTTTGCATTTATTTAGAAAATACAAATCATTCTCAAAATTGCACCCATGCTGAGTGGCCAGCCTACTGTATTCACAATGCATCAGGCCAGCTCAGCATGGGACACAGAGCTTTCAGGGCCATCAGCCAAGTATGGTATATAGTGTACATAGCATGCAGGTATATCAACACACTGGGCCAGATTCAAGAAGCAATGCGCCTGTGTAACCATAGGTTACACAGCGCAATTGCTTACTTGCTCCGGCGTAGCGAATGCTCCTGATTCAGGAACATCGCTACGCCGACTGCAGCCTAAAATCTGCGTGGCATAAGGCTCTTATGCCACGCAGATTTTAGGCTGCATTCTTGCGTTGGCCGCTAGGGGGCGCTCCCATTGTGATCTGTGTATAGTATGCAAATTGCATACTAACACCGATTCACAACGTTGCGCGAGCCCTGCGTACGCAAATTACGTAGTTTGCGTACGTCGGGTTTCGCGTAAGGTTACACATCCTAATAGCAGGCGCAGCCAATGCTATAGGGTACCCACGTTCCCGCGTCGCGATATTTAAAATCGACGTCGTTTGCGTAAGTGAATCGTGAATGGCGCTGGACGCCATTCACGTTCACTTTGAAGCAAATTACGTCCTTGCGACATCATTTGCCGCAATGCACGTCGGGAAAGTTTCCCGACGGAGCATGCACTCTACGCTCGGCGCGGGAGCGCGCCTAATTTAAATGATTCCCGCCCCCGGCGGGATCATTTACATTGCGCGCGCTTACGCCGGGCAATTTTGCCGGCGCGCCCTCGCAATTTACGGAGCTACTGCTCCGTGAATCGAGGGCAGCGCAAAATATTTGCGGGGGCGCAGGGCAAAATCGTTGCCCTGTGCCTCCGCAAATAAAGCGCAAATGTACCTGAATCTGGGCCACTGTATTCAGCTGCAATGTAAGGTGAATGAAAAACTGGCATCAGCTCAAATCTCAACCCATAGGTCATGTTTTAACCACATTGGGCTTAATTGTGGTAAAGAATTGGCAAAGAAATTATATGCACACTAAATATAATATGGTCGCACTGCTACAAATTACAACGGGTAAAATAAATAATATTGAAGATGAGTAAAAATATATACCTTAAAAATGATACACACTGTGAATAAGACTCATATAAATGTAAAAATAAATGTAAATAAACTCCTAATCATCAACATGAGATGTCCATAAAAAAGAATAAGTCCCAAAGGTCCATATAAAGTGCTATAATAGTGCATTTTCTCCTTTAACTCTTCAATAATTCAATCACCAGAGTGATTCACCTCTGTGAACCACATCTTGGAAAAATGCTTCATAAGGGATTGAATCGGATCATACAGGATCTACTCTTGTAACATCCTTAAATCCCTTACCAATAGGATCACATATGGGAAGCAAGCAGAGAGAGACTCATAGCGTAATGCAGCAGGAAATGTTTTATTAAAACAGTTAATTCCACTTACATTTAAGCAGTGAATATCAGGCTTCACATTGAAAAAACACGCAGGCCGCGGTGTCTCCCAAATCACTGGCAAACACTCTCCGTCCGGGCGTCCATCTCTGTCCTCATTTTGGACTGAAGTGTTTCGGATGCTATGCGTTCTCCTTGAAACCTGATCCCACTGCAGCATTACTGAGTAAATGTTCCCTGGAGCTTACGCCCTTACAATTTAAACTGTTTCTGTATGTGACCAAGGCTTCCAAGCAAACTATTTTTTAAGTCTGGAAGACTTCTAATCTGTGTATCTTGGAGGCCAAAAATAGAATAATGCAATTAATGATTCATAGAAAAATTGAGGCTACCTTGCTTAACCTTGTGGCATCCTTGGGTTGATTACTTTTTGCCCCCTAATTTTAAACAGTCCTTGATGGAACCCTAAATGAGCCTTTTGCGGACTGCAGGCCTTTCTTCGTTATTAAGGTGATAAGTGCTACTTGAACTTTGACAGTCCCCAACCCTTCCCTCTTTCCATCCACTCCTTATCTCCCTTCTTTTGAAAAGAGTGTGTTTTCCCCTGGTGGATCACCATCACCTTGATGGTGTGAAGCACCTCAGATAGTGTAGGCCCAGGCCCCCTAACCGTGCCGACCGCACCATCTGCGTCAGCCCCCTCATGTTCAGGAGGGGATAATTGAGAAGATGTATGTGGAGGCTCCGGGACATCAGGGGAGGACTGCAGAGAGGAATCCAGGGCTTCTCTGAAGAGATTCGGGGTAGATGCAGGCGGGACATCTTGGCCGGAGCGAGTAGTGACACTCATCTTCAGCAGTGGTTGCTTCTTTTGGCTGCCCATCCACCAGAGATACACACCTCACAATGAAGCTGGGACTCTCGGCATCAGGGTGGGCTGTGTGTTTCTTCAATTCGGCCAGTTACGGCCGAAGGATTACTGCAGGAGAAACCGAAGCTGCTCTGAGATGCGTCCGCTCACATGTTCCATTAGGCCACGCCCCCGGGTCCCATTGACTTAAATGGGGTTCGTTATTCGGGTCCGAACTTTCGCGGTGTTCGAATGTTTGTGTGCGAACCGAACAGGGGTCCATTCAGCCCATCCCTAATCATAAGAACATGTGTCCCTGTGCTTGTGTAATATAAAATATCCTATAATCTGTAACAATATAAGCCCCGCTCCAGGCGCACAGCTGGTTGCTCTCCTCTCTTATGTCTCGGCTCACAGCTGCAGTGGGCGGGGCTAAGCTATCCTGCTGATGTTGGCTCGGCATGTAAGGGAGAGAGGAGAGAGAGAAAGGAGAGAGAGTCAATATTAGCTGGGTGTCAGGAGCCATTTTTACATTACACAGGCAAAGGGACATATTTTCTAATGGTACAGAGGGGATAAGAAGATGTATGATAGGTAATAGATGAGCAGGAGCAGGGGGGTGGCCCAGGTACGAGCAGGGAGGGGAGGGCGGAGGAGGGGGAGAACACAGACAGGGAGAGCTGCAGATAGGAGCGCTGCGGCTGACGGAATCACACAAATAGACCACGATATCAGGGGATTAGCAGTCATGATTATCATAGTCTGTTTACAGGGAGGAGGGTATAGCCAGGCAGAATCAGCCAGGTTTTTTAGGATATACAGGGGGCCAAATGTCACAGCACAAGCACTGTGCTGTAGAACATGCTTGAAGGTAACAGGATCAGGTTGTTTTATTTGGGTTAACAAACACTTTCAATTTCACTTGCCACACCCTGGCCTGATTACTACCAGACCTTTTGAATCAATAAATCACATTAATAGAAGCTGTCTGACAAAGTGAAGCACGCTAAAAGATCACAAAAAGCCACACATCATGCCACAATCTAAAAAAATCAAGAACAGATTAGAAACAAAGTAATGTACATGTATCGGTCTAGGAAGGGATTCAAAGCCATTTCTAAGGCTTTGGAACTCTAGTGAACCACTGGATAGTCATTATCCACAAATAGAGATAACTTGGAGCTTGGGATGTATAACTGTTTAGCAACTGCCTATCACCCCCATGATATCAAAGCCCATTCTGGGGGTAACTTAAAGTGTCTGCTTTCTTCAAACTGTATCAATTCCTCATAAAACATTAGGTATCCTATAATTAGTACTTTATGTACTACATTATCATTCAACATTAATAGTCATTCATTTCATTATTTCTGCTTTTTCCAGAGCGCTGATTTCATAACTTATATGTATTCTGTTGGACTTTCTTGGAAAGGCAAATGTGCATCACTGCTTGTACTGAGAGTTGACTGTAAGGTCAGCTAGCTTCAGGCTCCAGCTATGCATATATATTGCTCTTACCTCTGGTGACCTCCTTCGTCATCCTTATGTGTTTAGAAAAGGATCAAACTCATGGCACAGATATTTTTGATTGCTATGATAATTAAAAATGGATTGCTCAGAAAATACCTTTTCAAAAATGGTAACTGACAGGTAACTAGGGGTAATATCTATAAATACCACCATGCTTGTGTGTAAATTAAAGCTGCAGAAAAGGAATTCAGTCAGCCACAATATTGGGTTGGGGTTAGGTGTTTCAGGTTCTTTTTATATTTTTTTTGGGTGGGGGGTATTTTTTTTTTCTGTTGCTAGGGCCTATTATTAATTCATTTTGGTGATCATAACATTCGCTTGCCATTAAAAAATGTCAAGAAGGCTTAAGGTGAAAGGCAGAGGTTCTGCACGTGGAGATGGTTCAGGAGCGAGCAGGTTCTGCAGGACCCAGTGGTGGTTATGATGCACCACTAGTAGCAAGGAACATCTATCTGCCTTTTTTATACAGTGGCTGTGCTATGGAGCACCACACTGGCAGAAAATAGTAGACAGCCCTATTTTATTTCTCTAACTCTTCTGCTAATACTGTCACAGCCCAATCTGTCAATGAGGCATTGGCAGAGTAATTTGATCACATGATTAGAGACTTGCTGCAAAATAAAGATCTTGGTCATGTGCAACCATTCCTCCTTTCAGATATTGAGGATGAGGAAGGTAATGTCATGGTCAGGGAGGAAGAAGAGGGTTTAACCACACAGCAGTTAAGGCGAAATCAGGGAGGGAGCATCAAGGAGGAGTGATGTTCCAGCAGCTGTAGCCTACTGCCAAGTGGGCTGTCACAATGAGAAGGGGATATACCTTATAATGACGTGGCAGATCAATTGTGAGTCGCATTAATTTAAAAGAAAGTTCTGAGGATGAGGCATAATAGCAGCAAGAAGGAATTTATCATGGCGCAGACACAGCTTTTTGAGGACAGGAGAGAGCAGCTGTTCTGAATGAATGAATGACTTGTATAGTGCTACACATGCGAACTGAATCACCTCTAGGCTCTTTTTGCAGCCAGTGTGTTCCTGGCTGGTGTGGTCATTTTACCCCGTAGGATCTTGACACGCTTGGGACACACACATATATACATATATACTGGGCCAATTTGGCCAGGATCCAATTAACCTACCAGCATGTCTTTGGATGGTGGGAGGAAACCGGAGGACCCGGAGGAAACCCACGCAGACACGGGGAGAACATGCAAACTCCAAGCAGATGGTGTCTTGGTCGGGATTTGAACCAGTGACCCTTTTGCTGCTAGGTGAAAGTGATAACCACTACACCACTGTGCTGCCCCATCTCATGACACTTTTATCCCCAGGGCTGATCCACAGAGCTTCGCAGTGTGTGGGCCTTTAATGCATCTTCCATTGACAGCACTGTTGCGGTCTTTAGTCCTTGCCTGAACATGCCTCAGCCATGTTGCTAGTACCAGTGTAAAACACCACAGAGTTTGTTAGGAGCAGTACCTCAATACGACAAGTTGGCACTTTTTGCTTCTCTGCCCCTCTCCACTATATTATCTGCAAAGATACGAAGGAAACTTGGACAGCCGCACTCCAAAAATGTTCTTTTAATTAAAATCAATCACAAAATGAACATGTTTGAAAGAGAGAGTATTGCCTCTATTAGGCTATTGATAAAATTAAACATATGTGCCAGCATCCCGGTTGTTTGTAAATAGTGGGATCTAGTGGATAGAATCAAGAAGGGCTGCTTGAGGCCGATTGGTAATTCATACCACAGATCAAAGGGGAAAAAAGGAATTAGGATTTTCGAGGCACTGATAGGTAAACAAGGTTTGTAAAAATATATGAAAATGTATTTAACAATATACAAAAATACAAGGATAAAAGTCATTTGGGACAAACCCCACAAATCAGATGGGTAACAAGACCATTGTTATCTAATCGGTGGAGCCATTGATCTCGACCGGTTTCGCGGTATAAAACCGCTTCTTCAGGAGAATTTCTAGAAAATACAGGTAAGATATATAATGAAAAACAAGCAATATGTGCTATAAAGTTACAAGAGAAAATATATAATAATCAGCATTGCATTCTGCAGGGGAGTCAGGAAAAGCTTGCTCACCTTTACTGGCCAAAACGATCACGTGCTGGGTTGGGCAGTCCCCCTGTGGCGCATGTGGGGGATAATGCAGACGAGCTCTATAGGGTAAGGTCATTTAATTAATTATGGTGGGTATTATTAATAGAATGGGACACCAGGTGCAAGTGGGGGGACTAGTAGGTAAATGGTTGGGATGTGTGACAAGGATGAAGAAGGAGGAGGGAGGGAAGGAGGGAGGGGGAGAGGGAAAGGGGGAGTGTTGGTGAGGGATAAGTGACAAGGTTGAAAAAAGGGGGGGGAGAGGAAGGGGGGAGGTGGGGGGGGATCTGATTTGTGGGGTTTGTCCAAAATGACTTTTATCCTTGTATTTTTGTATATTGTTAAATAAATTTTCATATATTTTTACAAACCTTGTTTACCTATCAGTGCCTCGAAAATCCTAATTCCTTTTTTCCCCTTTGATCTGTGGTATGAATTACCAAACGGCCTCAAGCAGCCCTTCTTGATTCTATCCACTAGATCCCACTATTTACAAAATGAACATGCCACAGCAAAAAGATTGGAACTGTAGCTTCAGTGCTTAGTCATAGCTAGTAACATATTATCTTCTGCTTTCACTGCAGCATTTTCAGTCTCTAGTGATAGTGATTTTTTTTTTTTACAAGGGGTCTCGGAGTCTTAAGATACAGCACCCAAAGCAGGTAAAGGGGTCATGTGGCCAAATCAGGGATGGCCAACAAAGGCTTGCACCTCTGCAGATTACTCCTGCACCCACCCCACTGTCTCCAGCTGCATCCCTTCCAAAGCAGGTGTCTCCTTTACAGTTCCTGGAGTGGAAATAAAATATTATCAACCTGATGCCCAGCATCTTCATGCCAGTTTGGCAAAACTGTTGGCTTTGTATATGCCTCAGTTCCATCTTTTAAAATCATTCCCCTTCCATGAGATTATGGACTGCACTACACCACAGTGGTGGGTTTATTTTGCCCAGAAAACATTCCTTCCCCTCCACCAGCATGAAGAATATAATGGGTCTGTGTCCCCAGAATATGGCAGGCTGTGCACTACTTCGGCAGACGGCTTGTAGTTATGAATGCTGATAAGCACCCCATGTGGTTCATTCACATGTCCTGCATCTTTCAAACTGACAGTCTGTATTGAGGTATGGGTTGTAAGCTACAGGGCTTATCATTATACAGGTTACTTACAGGTACAATTACAGGTACAATTCTTCCAAAGCTCCTGCAGGAAAAAATTATAAATGTACATTTTTGTTTTCTGCAAAGATATGTGCATTTAATAATTTAGGGATCCCCCCTTCTCCTTAGACCTTTGGGTCGCTGAAATTCGGAATTATATGTGAAGAACACTCAGTGAAAAAAAACAGAGCACATTTGCCTATCACTACTGACTTGCTCATTAAACTGTATTTTAAAAGTAGAACTAAATGCATTTTTTTTATTTTTATTTTGGATAGCGTAATGAAGGGTTTAAAACGCTTTCAGTTTTTTTGCCATCTGTGTCTCATTGGGGAGATTTTCCTTCACTTCCTGCCCCATAGCCCCCCTCTTTTCTGCGGTTGGCCAGGTTGCGTGCTCGGATAAGTGGTCTGGTGTGGGTTTTTGGAGGAACTCCACGCAATTTTTTTTTTTACATTTGGGGTGGAGTTCCCCTTAAAATCCACACCAGACCTGAAGGGTCTGGAATGGATATTTGGGGGGAACCCCATGTCATTTTTTTTAAATTGACGGCGGGGGTTCACCTTAATATCCATACCAGACCTGAAGGGCCTGGTAATTGAATTTGGGGGGACCACCACGCTTTTTTTTATGAATGAATTCTCTCTGAATCGCCGGGAGCCGACAATTCATTATAGCCTCATGTCTCTCTATGTCAAATCTTTTCTCTCTATGTCGAATCTTTTCTCTCTATGTCGAATCTTCTTCATGTCTCTATAATGTCGAATCTTTTCTCTCTATGTCGAATCTTCTTCATGTCTCTATAATGTCGAATCTTTTCTCTCTATGTCGACTCTTCTTCATGTCTCTATAATGTCGAATCTTTTCTCTCAATGTCAAATCTTTTCTCTTTATGTAGAATAATATGTAGAATAATATTGGACTAATAGAGTTAAGGTTAGGCACATTCGACCGCAACAAAAACTAAAATAAAGCATTTGTTTGTGTTGGATCTTTCGGTTTTAGTTTTCTGTGCTTTCGTTATTATTTGTTAAAACAATAATGAAAATACCTGAAATTCGGACGAAAATGCATTTGGAGGAAAACGAATGCACATGTCTAATATTCATAATAGTGACAAAGATGGACCATGTCTGAGCAGTGTGTTTGCCCTTTCCCTGCTAGTCTTAACCATGGTATTTATTATAGTCTATGCAATGCAGTAACACGGTTAAGAGACAGTTGTTACACCATAACAAAACTGAAGAAGGACCATCATGACAGAATCATCAGGCATTGGTTTACTGAAATCTGCAGATATTTTTTTTTTAAAACAACTTTTAAAACTAGATTAACATGTTAAAGCTTATTCAAGGTTTTTAATGGTTAGGTTTCAATCTACTTTAATCCATGCTAGTTCCCTGTAAGAAGGGATCCTGTAATGTAAAATCCCCTAAAAAAATGTTGTGGGGTCCCCCGCCAAATCCATACCAGGCCCTTTGAGTTTGGTATAGATGGATCTTGAAGGGGAACCCCATGCCAAAACTTTAAAGTAAACTTTAAAATAAAAATGGCGTATGGTCTGCCAAGATTATAACCGACCCTTCGGTCTGGTATGGATTTTGAGGGTAAACCCAAGCCCAAAAAAATTGAAAAACGGCGTGGGCCCCTCCAAAATCTATACCAGACCGACTCCTGAACCATACCGGCCACATGCCTTCAACATGGGGGGTGCTTTGTCGATGGGAACAAGGGCCTCTTCCCCATAACTCTGGCCTGGTGTTGTGGGAGTCAGCGGGCAGGGGCCTTATCAGAATCTGGAAGTCCCCTTTAAGAAAGGGGGCCCCAGATCCTATCCCTCCCATGTGAATGAGTATGGAGTACATTGTACCCCTACCCATTTACCAAAAAAAAAAACAGTGTGGTGTTACAAAAGACAGTTTTTGACATGTACTTCATTAAAAATTAAGAATTTTCCCAGTCGTAGCTCCATCGTGAATCACAATATATTCTTTCTCTAATTACTCCACCGATGTCTTCTTTCTTTGGTTCCTCCACCAATGTTTTCTCTCTCGGCCTCCTCTGCCGATGTCTTCTTCCTCCAGCACTGACCCATTAAAAAAAACACGTCTCCTCCGACGCTGGCTCCCACCGTTCTGTGAGCTCCGGTGTCTGACAGTTCTTATATAGCTATGGGGCCTGGCCATGCAGTGACATTACCCTGAGACCCCACCCCCCCCTTGTGACTTCATGGACCCATAATGCTCAGGAAATTGCAAGGGGGTGGGGTCTCAGGGTGACATCCCTGTATGGCCACACCCAATAGCTATGTAATAACTGTCAGACACCGGAGTTCACAGAACGGTGGGAGCCAGCTTCGGAGGAAGGGCGCTTTTTTTAATGTGAGCAGGCCGGCGGCAGCAGCAGCAGCGGAGGAGGAAGAGGTTGTGGAGAAACAGGAGAGAGAAGACATCGGTGGAGGAATCGGAAGAAGAAGACATCGGTGGAGAAAGCGGAGAGAGAAGACATCATGATTCACATTGGAGCTACGACGGGATACAGTCTTTATTTTTAATAAAAGAACTTGTCAAAAAAACATATCTTGTTTTTTTGTAAACCTACACTGCTTTTTTTTGGTGAATGGGTAGGTAGGAATTTCTTAAAGGGGGCTTCCAGATTCTGATAAGGTCAGGGTTGTGGGGCAAAGCCCCCGCCGCCCCAAAGCACCCACCACCACATGTTGAGGGCATGTAACCTGGTATGGTTCTGGAGGGGGGGGCTCTCGCTCATCCCCCTGCTTTCCTGACCTGCTGGGCTGCACGCTCGGATAAGGGTGCGGTATGGATTTTGGGGGTGGCCCCACGTCGTTTTGTCTTATAAATTTGGCGTGAAGTTTCATCAGCACCAGTGCCAAAGAAATTGTTTTGATTAGTCAAAGTACAAGTCGCAATCATCTCAAAGTCGGATCAATATTAGATCGTGTTCATTGAAGTTGCATTAAGGTGTCAGACCTGAATTCGCAGGGCAAAGTCGGATCGGAAGTTGTTTGACTTCTGTGTCGGATCAGTGTGAACATAAACTGAACTGGAAAGCCATTTGGATCGTTTTTGCTGTTTGTTCACTGCTGAAGCAAATTTAAATAAAAAAGAAAGGAATATATAGTGCTTTGGAGTATTACATTTTTGCTTTATTATGGTTGGGTATAAAACAAATTTTTATTTTGCTTAATCAAATAAATATGAAATATTGCATATGAATGTTTAGTATTTATATTTCAATTAAAGTAAAACTAAACTAAACTAAAGAAAATTGTATCCCAGTCTGTTTTCTCAACTCAAAGAAGTAACTTCTATTGAGCTCCAAATCTTCAAATTCCTCTTTTTTTTTTTACTGTTGTGATCTGACTTTCTTTATAGAATGGCTACATTTATTGTTCATGGTCCTACAGTGTGCAGGAACATACTCACACTCTCTTGCTCGCCCCCGAGATGTACTATGGGGTTTGTAGTGTGCATAGTGCAGTGTACATTAACATGCACTGCTTGTTGCAAACAAATGGAAGTGAGGGTGAAAAATAATAAGTTTGGGAGTCCATGGACGACTTTACAAGGAGGCAGAAAAACACAGTAAGAAATTATTTAAAGAAAATTGGATTACAGTGTCCTTAAATAATGGATGTGTATGGGATATTTTTGGGAGAAAGGGGATATTATTTAGCATCACTTTCAGAAGTTGAAGCCTTTTATTCTTATATTATAACATTTTCTAGGCTCTTTTCTTGTTTTCCCGAAAGTCCAGAGCTCAGAAGCTCAAGCTGAAATTAGCAAACATACATGAGTGAGTCAGGTCAATGATTAATTGCCCTATCTTTATCTGTCGGCCTTCTGTGTTCATGTGACACTGTCCAATATTTCAATTAGCGACAGAGAGAAATGTATTCCTGTGCGGTTAGAGTCATTGTCAGCTCTTTACAACTGATATACAAAGAGATAACATGGTTCATTAAACCCTTCATGACATAAGGTAAAACAAATCTTACCACTTGAACACAGTTTTACAACTTTGACATGTGATAGTAAAACTGTATGTATCTTTGCAACTACTTGTATATCCAGGTGAATAATACCTTGTTTTTTTTCAGGACCAATTGTACTTTTATCTGGTGATAAATGGTAATGGTATATCTCCTGATTTTGTTTATCAGCAAAAGAAAACTGGTACAAAACAGTAAAAAAAGTATAATTTTTTATTTTATTTAGCTGTATATTCCCTGTGTAGCGCCGGGTTACTTCCAAGTACCGGTGCTTGTCAAAATTTAAGGGATAATCAGAGTGTAAGTGACTCTGATTTAAATTTCAATTCTGAAAGGGGTCTCTGTTTCGGCTTGGCTGTACTGTGGGCTAATTCTGTAGTTGCTGGGGTGTTATACCACGCCAGGGGCGACAGGTGGCACCAGTGGAGTCGAGGCTTGGGTGCCTCTTACCAGTAGCCAATCAGGAGGGAGTGTTCTCTTGCGGGGCATGCTGGGAGAGGGTACTTCTGGAACAGAAGCCATTGAGGCGGGGTCTTCTTCTGGTGTGGCACCCACCTTTAGGGTGACCACATATCACGGCCCCCGGCAAAACGGCCTACCAGGCCAGGGTGCGCGTGCCACGCGGTGCTCCTGGTTCCGGGACCACGTTGGTTGGGAATGTCTAAGTTGTGGCAGGGCCCCAGTGATCGACTGGGTCCCCAATCCTGAGAAGATCCCAAGCATTGTTCCTTTGAGAGGAAGCTGTTGGATGGGGAGTCCGCCTGAGGAGAGTCAAGAGAGAGCCAAGAGAGGCTGGCAATCCAATAGGGCCTCAACAATCCATCGGGGATCAAGGTAACCGGACACTGAAAGGCTGGACGTTAGTCACCTGTCAGTCGGTACCTAACTGCAAACTACCTGAAGGAGATCCAGGCACAAAGTCTATTGAGGAGAATTGTCTCCGTGATCTAAATTCTAGGGAGGGTCTGTGGCAGAGACTTTCTTCCCTTAATGTTCCGAGTGATACTCCGGCTGCCAGGTCAGTGAGAGAGGCCTGTCCGGGTACACTAAACCTACTCCGGAGTGGCGACGAAAACAAAGTGTTGTTGGAGACAGGACTGTTTCCGTATCGTTATGCCTGAATCTGCTGTTTCTTCTCCTACTGCCTCTTTACCCTTCACCGAAAGTTTTATTGTTTTTACCTTGTTGGGTAAATAAAAGCACAAGAAAAAGACACCTGCTGCGTGGACATTCTATTACTATGGCTCTCATCAACTACCCTAGACGGCGGAGTCACAGAGGTAACATGCCACCCAAAATTAATCACAGGCTCCTTCGGGGGTCAGTGCTACACCTATTATTACCATAACCTACTACCAAAGAACAATCCAATTAAAATTATTCTGCTCTGATGAACACAGCGATACCACATATGTGTTTGTTTAGACCCATAGTAGGGTGCATTTTGCATTTTTTTTAATCCTATCCACAACTAAAAATCCTTTACCACATTGAACATACCCATCAGATGAGGAGCTAAATCATCTGCCATTTTCTATAATAAAGCGCTGTAAAACCATCCGGGCCTGGCCTCTTGCCTACTTTCAGCTCTTGTATACTTTGTAGAACTTCAGTGGTCTGTATATCTCGGTCCATAAAATAGGTATGAGTTTCAGGCCCCATACTCACGACCAAACATGTCTGCTGAAACTGGTCCGCGGACCAGTTTCAGCGGACATGTCCGTTCGTGTGTAGGCAGTAACGGACAGGATTCCAGCAAACATTCGTCGGCCAGACCGTTTTCCAACGAACAACTGTTTCCTGGTCTTGCTTTAAAACAGTCTGCTGGAATCGTGTCCGTCAGACATGTTCGGTCGTCTGTACACAAAAGCAGCGTACAAAAACCCCGCGCATGCTCAGTCCAAATGAGGAGACGGGAGCGCTCGTTCAGGTAAAACTCGCGTTTGTTTGGGATATGGCACATTCGTCATTAGTAACCTTTTATTCTCGCAAAAGAACAATGTCTTAAAAAGGCGCACTAAACCACATTTTCTTGCCTCGTTTTATTAATTCTTCTCTTGCTAGAATAACCCCGTTCTCTTGCTGATGCAATTTCAATAGAGTTGTCCCATACTGAAATGTCACATTTCTTGCTTGTGATGTAATCCTTTAATAAGGTTTTCTATGCCAGACGTGTGTTTTGGTTGGTGGTCCTCCATAATTTATAGTAGTAATTTTTGTAAATGAATGTGCATCTATTTATTTATTTTTGTTCTTTCTAGTTATGTCACCATTTTGTTTAATATATTTTTACATGTTTTTTTTTTAAATTCTTTTTTTTTTTTTTTTTTTTGTGTTTCATTTGAGAATATTGAACCATGTTGGCACACCAAATGTCCCCCCCCCCCAAGGAGTGTGTCCTTTGTAAATGACCCATTGTATATTTATTAAAGGTTTGCTGCCTAATAATCCCCACAGTATAACTAACAAACAATAGACTTGTTTTCAAATGAAAGCAAAAAGCCTTTTATTTAGGCAAATGTCATCTCTAAAAATAAACAGAACGGCAGCACTAGAATAGATAGCAAACTATATGCAAGCTTGCATTTCCAACATGGTGAAGGATAAACTTCCAAGCCTCAGGAGCCAAACCCAAAAATATGAAGCAGCAGCACAGAAACAAAGGAACCCAAACTGTGGTAGTCCAAACAATATGTCCTTTATGTGGAAGGAAATGGAAGGCAGAGAATCAACGTTTCCTCCTCTTTCCAGCCTTCCCTCCAGGCAGCCTTCCAGCGGATCTAACACGGGGTCTTGCAGGTGGGGTCGATGTGGCAGCAGGAGGATGGTGTTCCGCAAGCCGGGCCGGGTCACATAGCCCAGTGTCTGGGGTCAGCAGGCCCTTCTGCATCCACCAAAGGACCTGGTTCATCAGGGCCTTTGCCAGTCTTCTCTGGCCCTCCTCCCCTTCATTCAAATCGTGGGCCAATGAGGCACTAAAGGCCTCTGTGGGGTTGAGGGGGGCCCTCATGATGGTGCTTGCCTCCTGTATCATGCGGAGGCTTGCCTCCTCCACAGGCCTCAACTGCCTCCTTCGGCCTGATGGCCTCACCTGGGGGGGAGAAGACTGGCTGGTGGTGGTTCTCCTGGCCTGGGGGACCTGCTGCAGGCCACTGGGCCCAGCCTCCTCCTGGCTGCCACTGACCCCGGCCTCCTCCTGGCTGCCACTGACCCCGGCCTCCTCCTGGCTGCCACTGACCCCGGCCTCCTCCTGGCTGACAG
This sequence comes from Rana temporaria, assembly GCF_905171775.1. Taxonomy (NCBI): domain Eukaryota; kingdom Metazoa; phylum Chordata; class Amphibia; order Anura; family Ranidae; genus Rana; species Rana temporaria. The sequence goes on from NC_053492.1 coordinate 220,076,495, forward strand.
AGACGTGAGGATCTGCCACCTCCTGGCTGATCTCTTCTTCCTGTGTGCAAAAAAAAGGACATTTTTTACAATTTCGCTAAATAAAACCACACTCATTTTCATGTTTTTCGTTTAGTATTTTCTGTTCATTATTACTTGAATACACTCTACTTCTGACCCCTGCAGTTGTCATCCCTGACACCTATTTGTCTGTACACCTTTTTTTGTGCTTTTTCCCAGCTTGGCTTTTCTTTTACAATATCAAATCATTAATCCACCAATAATAATTTACGCCAGAAATATAGAGGAAACTACTATACCTCCTCATCAAAGGGTGGCAGATCTGCATCTCTGTCAGCCAGGCCCTCTTCCTCCGACTCTGCAGGGCTGTGGTCATCTGGGGAATGTCCGCTGGAAGGTAGCATGGAGGAAAGGTTGGAAGAAAGACTCGACATCGTTTTCCTGCCTTCCATTTCGTCCCGCAAAAAAGCCATCTGTTTGTAATACCACAGTTTGGGTTCCTTTGCTTGTGTTGCTGCTGCTCCCGATTTTTTGCTTTTATTAGCTTTATATGCTCTTCTGTATGTGCTTCTCAGGTTGGCAAGTTTATCCTTCACCATGTTGCCAGTGCATCCTGGCACCCATGTTTGCATATAGTTTGCTAGCTCTTCTAGTGCTGCCGCTCGTACCTCTTTATTGCAATATAACGCGTGTTTGGAATTCCACAGGATGGGCGTGTCCTGATATTTTTGGAGTAAGGCCTCTATAGCTTCCTTGGTTTGTAGTTGGTCCATTTCCCGTTATGAAATATGATATTTCTTTTTGAGTCTACATTCGCAAAACATAAACCAAAAAAAAAAAAAGATTCAAAAGGATCAGCGTTGACCTTGATATAATATGTGTCTTCAAATTTATTACCTATATCTAATTACAAACACAGTCTCTCTTGTTTAAAGAATGATTGGCAGCTCGGCCGCATTGGTTGTACCAAACATTGATTTGCTAGATGCAGAGCCATTGTTAACATTGCAGTAACAATTTTTAAGATAGAAAAATAAACAATGATTACAAATGACAGTATTCATCTAGGCACTCTTTCATGTGTAAATCTCATGCCCCTGACAATGGATGACATAAAAGACACTTCCTAATGACCTCTGTACAACCAACACTTGAACAATACTTTGCCTGATCTGAATACACCATTCAAAAACTTGTCAAGGAGGTACAGCATTGTTCACATCTCTATTTTGTGAGTTGTCCAAAAGCATTTGGATACCAAAATAACATTGTGGTACCCCATAGACAGAATAGCTTAAAACGGGTGCAACCAACAGCCCAAACCCCCATCCCATGTGTCTACATTTTATAGGCCTCTGCTGATCCCATTTTTAATTTCCTTACCTTCCTGTCTCTCGCTCCTCGTTTCTCACGCTCGCCTAATTACCGCGTAAGATGCGTAATCACGGCGTGCACCTTTTAAACACTCCGCATATTTATTAAACCCCGCCCTCGTCACCTTTGCTAGGCCCCTAATCAATGTGTTTAGGAAATATGGCGTTAACTGTGTATGTTCTGGATGCGCTCGAAGATTCTCCGCGTAACCTACGTAAACACGTTGTTTGCATTCTCTACACTCCGCGTATGTATTAAACGCCGCCCTCTTCTCCGCCCATGGCGTAACAATTCATCTTTTCCCCGCCCATAATCTCTGTGGGAAAGGAAAGATGGCGATGTCACACGAGCGGGCACGATGCTCTCATGCCACAAGTGAAGGGACAGAGGCAGGGACGTCCCGATCAAGGCAAAGAAGATATAAAGCCACTAATATGCGGTTCCAGGAAATGGTGGAGTTAGTTTACATCATGCGAAAGAAGGACTATGATGGTGAATTAGGGCCATACAAGACCCCTAACCGCCGAAAGGCACATATTATGGACAAGGTGGCGAGGAGAATGCAGAGGATGTTTGGGATCACCAGGTCCAAGGAACAGCTGAGGAAACGCTGGTCAGACTTAAAATTGAGGGAGCCACATCAGATGAAGAAGATCCTTAAAATTCTGCGTAAAAGTAAGTAAATATATTTTGGGGTTGGGGGGGGGGTTGATAGTCTGCAATAATGTGTTGCCATGTATATTTCACCATCTGCCTCCTTGGCCTGCTTGTAATTTTAAAGACATGTTGTCATTTTTTTTTTATGACATAAATAACTACATATTTACAAATAGTGTTCTTAGTAAACCACGTAACATCACATAGTTTCTCAGAAAGGCTCGGTTATTCCAGGAACAACACACCTGGACATGGCTCACTGGCCAAAAACTTTGTTTGTAAACATTGTGTAAAAGCTAGTTCTAAAAAATAGAATTAGGAGAATGGGAAAGGCAAAAAGGATTCATTCTAAAAACAGTGGTAATACAGCAGATGTTTTCACATCTGCAATGCAGAGCACCTGTGTCTCCCCAAATCAAAAATGGGTTTTGGTAGGGTCTCCAAAAATACAGTTTAGGGGGGACATCCATGTGTGTCACTTTGCTAAAAAGGGGCAGGATCAGAGCTTGCCATAGAAGTAATTGCAAAATGTAGGTTTGGTGAAAGATAAAAGTAACTAAATGAAAGCCTCTTCTAAGCAATGTGTGCGATTTATGCTCTCCAATATCTGTGTGCTGATGAGTCTACATTTTTTTTCTTGTTATTTAAGGGGAAAGAAGTCGCCAGCATTTGGAGGAGGCAGAGAGGGCCAGACAAGGCCAAAATCTTCCATCTCAACATGTGGAGGAGGAGGAGGATGTGGAAGGAGAAGAGGATGTGGAAGGAGAAGAGGATGTGGAAGGAGAAGAGGATGTGGAAGGAGAGGAGGAAGGAAGAAAGGATGAAGGAAGAGAGGAGGAAGAAGTAATTTTGGACTTAGAATTTATAGCAGATGAAGGGCAAGTGGCGGAAGAACAATTTGGCGAATTGAAAGAAGGTGGATTGATGGATGAAGGAGGAGTCGAAGATGATGGGGAAGTGGTGGAAGAAGGAGGAGTGATAGAAGATGATGGGGAGGTGGTGGAAGAAGGAGGAGTGATAGAAGATGTCGAAGAGGTGGAAAGGAGAAGCCCATCAGGTCAGTGTCACCCTAGCTTGATTAAAAAAAACATATGTAGATAGGCCTCATCCAAAAATAATTTTGTAAATGACCATTTTTTTTGTTTTTAGGGGAGGAGGATGGTGTGTCAATATTTTCACGTGCAAGTGCTGCTATAATTATTCAACAGGTAATGGAGTGCAGCACTGAAATGCACAATATGCGTGAAAGGATGGTTGTCATGGAACAGAATGTAACAAATGTCCTTTTGGAATGCAGCACGGAAATGGACAATATGCGGCAAAGAATGATGGTCATCGAATCTAATTTCAAAAATATTATTGACATGATGGGCCGTGTCAAAGACTGAAACACCCCCCGCCCATCCCCCGCCCCCACAAACATTTTTACTGTTTTAATAATGAATACGCCAAAATTTGAAGATACACACACAGTGTGCCAACATGTGCTATCTGCCATCACAGAATATCTAGTGTCTGTGCTTTGTGGGTCCAACCCCCTCCTCCATCCTCAAGTAGTTGAGAGGAAGGGTTTGCTCCCACAAAACACAGACATTGATCACCCATGATGTCAGATAGCACATGTGGCCATTTGTCTGTTGAACCAATGACATTTGGCGAGTTTGCACTGAATGTGTGTATCTTCAAATTTTGGCGTGTTCCAGTGTGAAAGCACACCATGACTGACTGCTGTTGTGAATTTTTATATTTTTATATTTTTATTTTTTTACTTTTTGACCATGTTGTACATTTTTGGCTACTATAAAGTTTAGACCATAAAGAATAAACACCGATAAAAATTCAAAATATATATATATAGAATTATAAATCTCTCTAATCACTGAATTTAGTGAAGTCGAGATTTGACTCCTAAATCTCCACAACAAATATTCGTATTTAAAAACACACCAAAAAATAAAAAAACAAAAATAAAAAATAAAAAATAATTATATGTTTTTGGGCATAAAAAATATGCCGAGAAGAAAAAATACAAAGGCGGTAAACACCCCACCAAAAATATTCTATATATATATATATATATGTAAACAATAAATCAAACTATATTTGATAAACAAAACTGTGAACTTGTTAAAAAATGTATAATCTTCATACTATTTTTTGTTGAATTACCTGAAAAAAAAATATAAAAAAAAAAAATTATTGTAGACTCCTAAGTACAAAAGCAGGGAGTAATGAAAAAAATATAAACTAATTTTTGGGGTCATGAACAAGCAAAAATTAAAAAAATTGACCTACAAATTTTCTAATGGAGTTGCTTCTTATTTCTAGACTCAATACCCTGTTTGTAGATGAGTGAATACTGTGCAAAATGTGGTTAATTACTAAAAGTGGAGAAATAAATTATGCAGTAAAATGGCAGAAGTTAGTTAGAGAACCAGGAAGACAGATAAAAAGAGAAAAAGCATTAATGACAAACAACTGTATAAAGTCCAATGGTCTAATTATTTATTATTTGTGAGAATATTCCTTTCTTTGGGGGCCGAATTAGAAAGAAATATGATCTGGCATAGCAATGGCCCCCCGACCCATGAAGTACTCAACATATTTGTCGCGTACCTCACGAGCTGATTGGGGGGCCAAGCCAGCGCGACCAGTGTCCAGCCCGGGAAGGGGATCTGAGGGTAGTCTTGCCTCAGAACCGATGTCGGGCAGGTACGTCTGGGAGTGCCTGCGTAAAAAGTTGTGCAAAATGCAGCAGGCAAATACAACGGTGTCCAATTTATATTCCGCCAGATGTATCGATGTCCTGAACAGGCGGAACTGGTTGGTGAGTATCCCAAAGGCATTCTCGACTACCCTCCGAGCCCTGGCCAACCGAAAATTAAACACACTCCTCTCTGAGGTGAGGGTCCTCTGGGGAAAAGGCCGCATGAGGTGAGGACCAAGCCCAAAAGCCTCGTCCGCTAGGAACACAAACGGAAGTCCTTCCACATTATCTTCATCTGGTGGCAATGCCAGACCACCAGTTTGGAGACGATCATAGAAATCAGTCCGTGAGAACACTCCCCCATCAGACATCCGGCCGTTCTTCCCCACGTCCACATATAGAAACTCATACTGTGCCGACACCACCGCCATCAACACGATACTATGATAACCCTTGTAATTATAATAGTAGGACCCCGAGTGGGGTGGGGGCACAATGCGGACGTGTTTCCCATCTATTGCTCCACCGCAGTTAGGAAAATCCCACCGCTGGGCAAATTGGGAAGCCACAGACTGCCATTCCTGTGGTGTGGAGGGTAGCTGTGGGGACAAACAAAAAAAGAGATTTAGTACTTTGGCACAAAAACATCCTACAAGCATCCTTGTGAAAATTCACAGTATTAAAATTGCATTTGAAAAATGTGCATGGAGAATTTGGGGAATGAAATATATAGGGCCACTTAATTAAGAGACTCCACAGCCCTCTGATGGGGACTAAAAAAGTTTGAAGGGGGGGGGGACACAAAAACCAAAAATTCTAGTTTTAAAAAATGGAAAGGTGGGTTTGTCCCTAGGATAGCATGCTAGACAGGTTAATATTGGGTAAGGGACAAATATGCAGGTAGGTCAAGAATAAAACATGTAAAGCTTATATCAACATGCATAGGGAGAAAAGGGAACGTTAGTTAAACACACAGCATATCTGGGAAATTAAAAATAAAGTTAGTTGGCCACATTATTAGAGCCAGGAAACTTACCTTAATATACTCCTCATGCAGAACTTTAATGATGACAGCACACGTGTCCGGTATGATGACCCCAAGCGCCTGCGGAGAGATGCCTGTCGAGAACTTGAGGTCCTGCAGGCTCCTCCCAGTCGCCAGGTACCGCAACGTGGCAATAAGCCTCTGCTCGGCCGTGATGGCTTGGCGCATCACAGTGTCCTGCCTCGTGATATAGGGGGACAGAAGTTCCAGCAGACTGTTGAATACGGGGTCCGTCATGCGGAGAAAATTCCTAAAGTCATTAGGATTATTCTCCTGGAGTTCCCTAAGCAGAGGCATATGTGAGAACTGGTCACGCTGGCGCAACCAATTCTTGGTCCAGAAACGCCTCCGCCCCCTGTTTCTGGCCAAAGTACTGGAAAAATGAACATATCCAGCAGCCATCCCATAAACAGCACCAACTCGCGAAAATTGACGCTGCTGCTCCATCATGGCTTCAAACCGGCCGGCTGGTCAGTCAAGAACACACTCAAACAGAAAGCACTCGCAAATCCAGCACTACCTGCGACAAACGCGTGACAAACAGATACGAGCGCACAGGATGCAACTGCAAAAGCAGAAACAACCTGCTAGCCTATAGCCGAATGACAACTACGTTAACGCAAGCACACGCACTGAACCCGTGAATACACGCTGTCAAAGCCTGGAGACCGAGAAGCGCGAATCAGCTCTAACCAAACCTTCACTAACACGAGCAAACCCGTAACTAGCAAAAGAGGAACAGAGGGCGGCGCCATTAAGTTTGGTCTTCCCCTTTATAGTGACGTTGTACGTAGTTTACGTGCACGCGTTCCGGTACGACGGTAATTTGGTCCGCTGGTGTGTACAAGCCAGCGGAACCAAACAAAAATCAGCCTTGTACGCCGGAAACTGTCCGGCAGACAGTTTTCAGCGCACAGATCCGGTCGTGAGTACAAGGCCTCAGACAACGTGGGCAAACCATTCAAAAACTAGTCCAGGAAGTGGAAGACTGATTGAGGGGCAAAATAAAGATTAGTAAGGCGATGAAGAAATTTGTCTAAAATCCGCAATGGATTGCCTGTTAGAACATTATGTAGAGTGCGTTGGGTGATAGGGGTGTATTTTGGAGTGAAGGTATGCAACCTATTAGCCAGTATCAAGTTAGGTTTATTTGCCTTGGCATACCATTTCTAGCGTGCCCAGCGCAGTGTACGTTCTGCCTCGTCCGTTAAACCCTAATCCAACTCTGTGTGAGCTTGGTCTAACAGTTTGCGATTAGCAGAAGTTGGGGACTGTTTAAAAGTTGTAGATAGAGACTCTAGGCGTCCCTCCAGGGTGTGCTGTGCTAATAAGCGCTTCCATTTATATTTCCACCAGTTAATTAACAGTTAAATAACAGGACAGCTTTATATGCTTCCCATAGGGTCACAGAAAAAGAGACTGATCAGGCATTAAGATGGAAGTAATACATTTTTTCTATAGTTTTTATTTGATGTGGGTTTAATGACACTTTGAGGGTTATTTACGAAACGCAACTCCACTTTGCACTACAAGTGCAAACTACGAGTATAAATTGCACTTGAAATTGCACTTAAAGTGCATTTGGAAGTGCAGTCGCTGTAGATCTGAGGGGGACATGCATGGAAAATAAAAAACAGCAGAGCTTTCCCTCATTTCAGATCTACCCCTCAGAGCAATTTCAAGTGCAAAGTGGATTTGTCTTTCATAAAAAACCCCCTTTAAACGTATCTCCTCTTGGATACGTTTAAAGTGTTACTAAATCCACAACAGTAAAATCCGTCTGTGTATGCAGAATATACACTCAGGCAAACCCTGCAGTTTATCATGTGACTGTGGTATACAGATAAGCCAAAAGGTTAAATAGTGGCAGTATTTTCATGTAAAAAGAAGATTTATAAGCTGCGGGCAGCAGATGAACTATTTTCATATTAATGGGTTTAGTAACACTTTAAGGAGAAAAATATATCATATATTTTTGGTCTTGATTCAAGAGGAGAAAAAACACACACTGGTGGGCGGTACAGTAACTGATCACTGTGTTTGTCAATCAGAGGCCAACACAGTGGTGCGGTGATCGGGAACCGGGCCTTCTGGTTCCAGATTTTTAGTGGGAGATCTGCTTGTGTAGCACAAACACAGCAGTGCACATATGTGCCCCATGGATTAAGACCCACTTCTATGAGGCAGGGGGTTAAACATATTTAGTAACTTCGTAACAATAGATTTTTATTGAAAAAAAATATATCATTCTTCCAAAGTATTAGGCCGTGTACACACGGGCAAACATGTACGATGAAACCGGTCCGCCGGGATTTCTGCGCTCGGACATGTACGGTAGGTCTGTACAGACGACCGAACATGTCCGAGCGGGCAGGATTCCAGCGGACTGTTTTAAAACAAGTCCAGGAATATTTGTCCGCTGGGAAAAGGCCAAATGTTTGCTGGAATTCTGTCCACTCGGTCCTACACACGACCGAACATGTCTGCTGAAACTGGCCCGCGGACCAGTTTCAGCAGACATGTTTGGTCGTGTGTACGGGGCCTTAGAGTCTTTATTTAAAAAAGTAAAAAGAGTCTGGTCATAAGTACAAGCTTTAACAATAAAAAAAGAAGATTTAAGAAATGTCAATGAATGGTAATGAGTGTAACCAGTGGTGTCATAGTTTGTTCCATCTCCTGACTCTTAAACAGTTCTCTCTGCTGTAAACTGAGTGCACCAGTTTTAGTAAATCTCTGCCATTGTGTCACTTTAGCGTAACATTGGCTACTTTGACATTTAAAGTGATCCTGTGCTAGCCTATGCAGGGCAAAGCAGTATGCTCGCTTAAAGTGTTACTAAACCCAGAACCTACATTCACTATATCTGGTCTCCCACAGAACATGCAAATGCAATTATTTTAGTAAATATAAACTGCTAAATACCTTTGCTCATCAGCAGTATATAGCCAACTTGTGACTTGTATCAATTCCTAGTAAACCCTGTAGGAGAAATTTTCATTCTCCCCTGACCCTTTGTCTGGACAGTGATGATTGGCTCTGTGCTGATCACATGTACTCTCTCAAGAAAAAGAAAAACTCTCTAGCAATACTCATCAAACTGAGCATGTGTGACTTGTCCCGAGCTCTGCATTATCAGGAAATAATTAGGGGGCAGTGGAAAAAGAGGCAGATCAGAGAGACAGGATCACACAGCCTTTTTACACAATGTTGAGGATTAATCCCTTAGGTTCCACAGTGAGTATAACAAGCATTCTTTACTGCATATACAGGCTTATTTTACTATTGTGGGTTTAGAAACACTTTAACTTTTGTTGTCCCCATCTGCACCTACATATCTTCAGGTTAGTCTCCAATCCTCCATTCACTCACTGAAAGCAAACAGAGAACCCATGACTTGGAGCTTAAAAAGGGCTAAGGACTTTCTACTAGTGACTGTTCTTGGACCCTGGGTACCAAATTACCAGCATTCTCTGAAAAGCAAGTCACATGCTCCCCATATGTGGAAGAACAAGCGTATCCTTCTTTAGTCTTGGTGGCTGTTCAGAGTGGTAGGGAAGCAGTAGGAAGATGAGTATGTGTAAATGGGTAGAGTAGCAGTTAAAGTAAACTGTTATTACATCCTTCATTGCCTAAGCACAGGTTTACATTAGGGCCCCTTTCACACATGCGGACAGTATCTCCGTATTTAATCCATTCGCTTTCGGATGAAATACGGACATACATGTATCCCTATAGGATAGCTAGTGTCAGCGGATGAACATCCGCTGACACCCGATCTCATTGGTCCCCCCTATGGTCCGATTCTGCAGACAGAAGAAAATCCTATTTTTCCATCCGTCTGCAGAGCGGATCGGATGAACACCGACAGAGGATCCATGTTTATCAGATCCCCCATAGAGGAGAAAGCAGATCTGACAGGGCAGTCCCTGTCCCTGCAGGGACCGCCCTGTCATCTGCTGGCTCAGCGGGGATCAACGGAGTGAACCCCGCTGAGAAAGGTATGAATCCTTAACGGGATCCGTACTACTGAAAGGGCCCTAAGTTGACCATATCATTAGGTAATTAGTTTCCCATTATGGTCTTGTTTTAGTTGGATCAAATGAAAATCGAATATATAAACAGCACCCTCGCACAGTAATGTATGACCTTTGTATAAAGTGATCAGAAAGGATAGAAGAACTGTTGTCTCTCCTTAAGAAAAATCAGCTCTAAGACTGTCTGCACTACCTCTCTCTCTCTATCTCTCTCTCTCTCTTTCTCTCTCTTCTCACTCTCTTGTTTAGGGCAGAACCTGTTTCTGCAGACATCTATGGCTATCTATATGGCTAGGTATACTCACTGCAAAGAAAAGGATTGTATCCTAACATTTTTTAGCATTCAATACAATTCTCTTGCTGTAGGCTGTTATTAATTTAGATTAAATGTTAGATAGCTCACATAGGACTTTTAGACATCATGTGAGTGTGTCCCAACTGTCATAATTTCATTCAGAGCGTTTTGTAATAATAAGTTACTTGATCGCTGCTTAATAAGCATTATGAAAAACATACAGCACTTGAGTATTACCGAATATTTAATAGAGTAATTGCTTATTTCTGAATGGAAATTGTAGGTTTCAAGGCTGACTGATTTAGTTAGTGTATTATGAAACACTTCCATTTCAGTTCTAAATATGAGTTTAGCTATGCAAACAAAGTATTGAACAATGCAGATTACATAGCTCTGAATTTTAGTTGCTATGAAAATAAGGTCTTTTATATTCCTTTTCTTTTTTCAAAATTGGAAAATTACTTTTCATTATATATCAAGTACACTAGATTGTTATGTTGCTTGAAATAAAACTGACTGTAATTTTTAAAGAAAGGGTTTTCAACTGCGTTTACCAATTGTGGATTTGAGAGTATGCAGGCAGAAATTAACATATTTGTTATTTTTGTGTTTTTATGATTTTGTTTTCTTACACAGCTCCAAAACTTTTAAATGGTACATTTTATAAACATATAACTCTAAACTGAAAAAGTATTATTTTGGATTGACACTGACAATGTATATTAAGATTGATGCTTCATAGAACTTTCACTGTCTTTAGTTCCCACAGCTCAAATTCCAATTTCAAATATTGGTCAGTATGAGTGGGCGACCTGATCTCTTTCATTTTCAAGGTTGCATACTCTTTGTATTACAGTTTAAACTGGCAGACCCTGATAGTATTTCTTTCTGATCTTCCAAATGTGTTACTTAAAGTGATATTTTCTTTACTATTTTTACATTTACAAGATTCATTTTTACAAACTTTTTAATTTCTTGATTCATATACCATAGTTTTTTTTTTGTTGTTGTTGTTTTAGCTGTGCACTTTTTGGGTTCTCTTTTTGTATTATTCCCCTGTATGCATTTTGAGTTCCTTTATATAAAATATTGCATATGTACAAGCAAATCTATACATCATTAAACAAAAACTTTTAAAAAGTTCAATATTTAATAGGATAGATTCTGATCCTTAGTAATTCCTATGTTTGTATTGCCCCCTTTCATTTTCAAAGTTAGCTAAATTGTCATAGTGTTGAGTTGTATTGATTATCTATCGCTTCACAATCCTTTATTGCTTGCTATGTTTGTGTACACGTGTAAGTGACAAATTTAACCTTTTGACTTTTAAGTAAGATGCATAATCAATGAGTTAATTATTCTATTGATTTCTTTCTCATGCTGCTTGTTTGTATGCTAGCTCCTTGACTAAATGGTGACAGTACAACCACTCAAGAGCTACTTAATTATAGTCAAGACTATTTCTACTCTATCTATAATTAAAGCTATAGACAGCATCTTTGCGTAAATTGATAAATATGGTATACTAGTTCACAAATACTACCAGTCATACAAGCTTATTTTGCAATTGCAGAGTTGTGGTACAATAATTCCAGAAAGATTAATATTTTCCCTTTGCTATACTGTTGTTTCTACGCCTTTCTAGTAGTCACCATATGATAAAATTTAGCACTTAAAGAGGAGGTCCGCCCCCCCCCCCCCAAAAAAAAGGAAAAGCAAGCAGCTGCAATATGTGTATAATAATAATAATAGGACACTTACCTGTCCTGGTATCCAATGATGTTGGCATTACAGGTGATGTTTCCATCAGCTGTCAGGTGCTGCCACGGCGATTGTGTGTAAGGGAACCCAGCAGTGTAGCCTTACGGCTTCATGCCGGGAACCCTAGTGTGCATGCGCGAGGCCCCGTTCCTCTCTCCTACTGGACCGGCGACAGGGGGAAGAGGAGGGAGCCCCGCTGTGATGTCATGGGCTGTGACGCGGACTCCCGGAAGTGGGAACAGGATACCTGTCAACGACAGGTATCCTGTCACCCCTCCCCCTGAAAGGTGACAATTGTGGCACCAGAGGGGGAGAGGAGACAAATGAGCGTAAGTTCCACTTTTGGGTGGAACTCTGCTTTAAGGTAGTACTGTGGGCATTATCATTTTGAAAAGAATAATGGAGAGTTATAAGCCCTGTCCATTTTTTTTTTTTGCTATCCGTGTCCTACTGGGGATGGGAAGATTCCCATCACTTCCTGTCCCATGGCTAAATCAGGAAACGAGAGGGGATTCCTCCAAGTTTCCTAAAACAAAAGAAATAGATTTGCCTTTAGGAATACTTTGATAAATATAATCAGTGGTATACTAAGGGGGATCTGGTTTGGTGCGGTCTGCACCGGCTGTGGACTCGACTGGGGATGCTGTGGCAATCTGAGATTTATTTTTTGAGTTGCACCGTGCTGTGACGCTCTCTCCTCCACCACAGTACCATGCAAATCAAATGAAGAAAAATGAGCCAGCCACAGCCCTCACAGCAGAGTCTTTAGCTCAGAGTGAGAGGAAGTCTCTTCTTCTCCATGCTCAGATGAGAACGCCGAGAGTGGGACTTCCACTCACTGTAAATTCCCATCCTGTCTGGTGAGAGAGTTTAGGAAAAGGAGAAATCTGTACTTGGGGGGATGGGAAAGGGATGATGGGGGGGGGGTATTTGTACTAAAGATTCTGTATGAAATGGGGGGTTTATCAGGGCTGTCTGTACTGAGGATTCTGCTTGGGATGGGGAAAGTGTCTTTACTGAAGATTCGGTATGAGGGCCATAGGGGTGTCTGTACTGATGATTCTGTATGGGATCGGGGTATGGGGAGGTATCTATACTGAGGATTCTGCGTTGGATGGGGAAAGTGTCTTTACTGAAGATTCGGTATGAGATGGGGGCATGGGGGTGTCTGTACTGATGATTCTGTATGGGAAGGGGGGTATGGGGAGGTGTCTGTACTGAGGATTCTGTATGGGATAGAGGGGTAAGGGAGGTATCTGTACTGAGGATGCTGTATGGGATAGGGTATGGGGGTATCTATATTGAGGATTCTGTATGCAATGGGATTATGCAAGGTATCTGTACTAAAGGTCCTGTATGTGTTCAGTGTATGCAAGATGTCTGTACTGAGCATTCTGTGTGAGATGGTGGTGTATGCACTGAGGATTTTTTATGGGATAGAAAGGTTATGGGGGTGTCCGTACTGAAGATTCTGTATGGGATGGGGGGGTATGTAGGGGGTCTGTACTGAGTATTCTGTATTGGAGAGTGTGGGGGATCTGTACTAAGGATTCTGTACTTGGGGAGGGGGAATTGGAGATGTCTGCACTGAGGATTCTGTACTTGGGCAAGGGGGAATTGGAGATGTCTGCACTGAGGATTCTGTACTTGGGCAAGGGGATGGAGGTTTTCTGCACTGAGGGCTCTGTACTTGGGAGGGCATCTGTACTAAAGGGTTTGTACTGGGGGAGGGGGGTTCGGAGGATATATTTAGAAATGTTAGGAGATCAGTCTGTACTGAGGGGTTTGTGCAGGGGGTGTCTGTTCTGAGGGGTTCATGCCGGGGGGTTGTCTGTACTAAGGAATCTGTGCTTGGGGGGGTTTGTCTGTATAGAGGGATGAGGATCTGAACTGGGGAAGGGTCCTGGACAGGGGATTTAGGAATGTTAGGGGGGTAAATCTGTACTGAGGGTCTGTGCTGGGGGGCATGTGTATGAGGAGTTTATGTTTATGGCCTTTTGTAGTGAGGGATCTCTGCTGGGGATCGGTCTGTACTGAGGGGTCTGTCAGGTCCATATTATACTGATGGGGTTTGTCCTGGAAGGGGTCTGTCTGTACTTAGGTGTGTGTGCTGGGCAGGTTGGTGTATGTTAAAGGGTCTGTGCTTGAGGTTCGGTCTGTACTGGCGAGGTAAGCCTGTACTGAAAGGTCTGTGTTCATGGGGTTAGTCTTTATTGAGAGGTCTGTGTTGGGGGCCCGGTCCATGCTGGGGCAAACTGGTCTGTTCTGATGGATCCATGCTGAGGGGGACAGTCTGTGCTGGGGAGGGGAGTCTGTGCTGAGGGGTTTGTGCTGGGGAGGTCTGTACTGAAGGAGTAGGCTAAACAGGGGTTTAGGGATGTTAGTGGAGATCAGTGCTGGGGGGAGGGGGGTGATTTGTATTTGGAAGAGGGGGAAATTTTGGTTGTTGTACTCTGTAAAGTGGCCTATGCGTTCTGCACTCCTAGGCACAATGGATACTGGAGCAGCCATGATTTAGGGCAGTTGTGCATGGCTACCAATCAGCTTTCATATTTCATTTTCAAAGCTTGACTGAGCAGGCTGTTCCAGTTTTGATCAATTACCCTCCCTGTGTTTTACATATCATACTCCTGACTAATACCTGTATACCGTATTTTCCGGCGTATAAGACGACTCGGCGTATAAGACTACCCACTAATTTTCCAGGAAAATTTTTGATTTTGGGATATACTCACTGTATAAGACTACCCCCTTCCTTCTAGTCTTTCTGGAAGCTGAGGGGGAGCCAGAACCGCTGACAGAAACAGGCTTTTTCAAATCTCACTGTGCCATTACATTCCTCACTGTGCCATTACATTCCTCACTGTGCCATTACATTACATGCCCAGACTGTGCCATTACATTACATGCCCAGACTGTGCCATTACATTACATTCCCAGACAGTGCCATTACATTACATGCCCAGACTGTGCCACTGTGCCATTACATGCCCCCACATTGCCACTGTGCCATTACATGCCCCCACATTGCCACTGTGCCATTACATGCCCCCACATTGCCACTGTGCCATTACATGCCCCCACATTGCCACTGTGCCATTACATGCCCCCACATTGCCACTGTGCCATTACATGCCCCCACATTGCCACTGTGCCATTACATGCCCCCACATTGCCATTGTGCCATTACATGCCCCCACATTGCCACTGTGCCATTACATGCCTGAACTTGTTGCCCCCCCAGTGCAATAACACTCACTTTTTTTTCCCCAGCGGTGACAGTCTCCATACGGCGAGTGCGAGCGTGAATGATTTCAAAGCCGCACCTTCACTTCAGAGTGTTCTGTGATAGGCGGCACACAAATCTTTCCAGCAGCGCCTCTGTTCTGTTTCCGCCTATCACGGACGTCTTCTCATCTCGTCCGAGGATGAGAAGGCATCTGTGATATGAGGAACACAGAACAGAGGCGCTGCTGGGAAGATTTTTGTTCCTCCTATCACAGAACACTCTGAAGAGAAGGCGCGGCTTCATTCACGCTCGCGCTCGCCGCATGGAGACTGTCACCGCTGGGGAAAAAAAGTGAGTACTGAGACCGTACCCGGCGTATAAGACGACCCCCGACTTTGGATGCATTTTTTTGCATCCAGAAAGTCGTCTTATACGCCGGAAAATACGGTACTTTAAGTACATTACTCCCAAAGTTCTTCTGTTAGGTAGGCTGTGTGTAGAAATTCCCACAATTTAACGCATTGCACAAAGTACAAAAAGTAACCTCTTTCCAATTTTGGTAAAAATACCCCAAATCAGTGTATATTATTTGGTCTTTGTGAAAGTTAAAGAGTCTCCAAAATTGATCAGACCTGATGTACTGATGGCCTATCTCATTTCTTGAGACACTAACAAGCCAGGAGAGTACAAATACTCCCCAAATGACCCCTTTTTCTAAAGTAGACATTCCAAGGTATTTAGTGATAGGCATGGTGAGTTTTTTTAAGTTGTAATTTATTCCCACAATTCTTTGCAAAATCAAGAGTTTTTTTTCATTTTTTTCACAAAATTGTCATATTAACAGGTTATTTCTCTCACATGGCAAATGCATACAACTACACCCAAAAAACACCTTTTGCTACTCCTCCTCCTGAGTATAGCGATACCACATGTGTGAGACTTTTCCACAGCCTGGCCTCATACAGAGGCCCAACATGCAGGGAACACCATCAGGTGTTATAGGGACATAAATTCCACATTTAACCACTTGCCGACCGGCTCACGCCTATATACATCGGCATAATGGCTCTGCTGAACAAAACACCCGTATGGGTACAGTGCATGCGTGCCTGCTGCTCGGCGAGGGACCCGATGCACGTGCCCAGCGGGCTTGATCGCCGCCGGCTACCCGCGATTGCGGGCACGAGTGCCAGCACAGGGATTTGTGTGTATAAACACACAAATCCCTGTTCTGTCAGGGGAGAGGAGACATCTTGTTTGTTCCTACCAAGTAGGAACAGCAATATATCTCCTCTCCCAGTCAATCCTATCCCCATACAGTTAGAAACATTAACTAGGGAACACAGTTAACCCCTTGATCCTCCCTAGTGTTATGTGTTAACCCCTTCCCTTACAATGACTTTTACACAGTAATCCGTGCATTTTTATAGCACTGATCGCTGTATACATGTCAATGGTCCCAAAAATGTGTCAACAGTGTCTGATCTGTCCGCTGCAATGTCGCAGTACCGCTAAAAATCACAGATCACTGACATTACTAGCAAAAAAAAGAATGCCATAAATTTTTCTCATAGTTTGTACACACTATAACTTTTGCGCAAACCAATTAATATACGCTTATTGCAATTTTTTACCAGCAATATGTAAAAAAGTGGATACCCTGTGCTACCAATATTAGGTAAATGGTAGCTGCTAACACGGCTCGTTTGAGAAAAGCAGAGAAAACAAAAGAAAATAAATGTGTAGCGCTTAAAGTGACTATCAATGATGAAAATCAAATACCAATAAATGTGCAAATATAAAACACAAAACAATTATAAATAGAATGTGCACCAAGGAACAAGAAATGTGCCGCTGGCACGTGATACAGGGTGAACTGTTACGCCTGTTGATTAGTAACAAAACACAAAGCTGATGTGATCGACTGCTGCTAGATGAAAAAGTTTGCATACACCAAAAAAGTCAATCAAGTGAATGAGTGAATGGATGAAATAGGTGACTTCTCCGATATGTGATAATCCCACCACTGAAAGCAATGCAGACTTACCAAAGCACGTTGACTTAAGATGACATATGCCACCGAAAGTCAAAGAAGGCTTAAAATGACTAATGTTATGAACGATCCTTGGCAGAGTCGCACGTTAGCCGGTCATTATATCTTCTGTAGGATAGGTGAATTGAGAGAAACTGGGAGCTGTGCTGGAAATTGGATCCCCAGGCTGATTTTCTCACAGCGTGTCAATTGTATATAGAGATAAGAGAAAAAAGTGGCCACATAGCGTAATCCCGTCTTGAAAAACTTAAAATTATTTATTTGCAGCTATCAAACTTACATTTGGCTGGAGATAAAAAGCGCTTGTATACAAGTGGGGCGGCAGTGGAGTTCTCCCGACGCGTTTCGTGGCATAGCACTTCATCTGGGGAACTAGGGAACACAGTTAAACCATTGATCGTCCCTAGTGTTATGTGTTAACCCCTTCCCTTACAATGACTTTTACACAGTAATCCGTGCATTTTTATAGCACTGATCGCTGTATACATGTCAATGGTCCCAAAAATGTGTCAACAGTGTCTGATCTGTCCGCTGCAATGTCGCAGTACCGCTAAAAATCACAGATCACTGACATTACTAGCAAAAAAAAGAATGCCATACATTTTTCCCATAGTTTGTAGACACAAGGGGCCAGATTCAGAAAAGAGATACGACGGCGTATCTTCTGATACACCGTCGTATCTCTGAATTCGGGAGGTCGTATCTATGCGCCTGATTCAGAGAATCAGTTACGCATAGATATCCCTAAGATCCGACAGGTGTAAGTGTCTTACACCATCGTATCTTAGGCTGCATTTTCAGGCTGGCCGCTAGGTGGCGCTTCCGTATGTTTACGCGAGGAATATGCTAATTAGGTAGATACGGCGATTCAGAAACGTACGTTCAGCCGGCGCAATTTTTTACGTCGTTTACGTTAGGCTTTTTTCGGCGTATAGTTACCCCTGCTATATGAGGCGTAGCTAATGTTAAGTATGGCTGTCGTTCCTGCGCAAAGTTTTTACATTTTACATTGTTTGTGTAAGTCGTTTGCGAATAGGGCTGGACGTAATTTACGTTCACGTCGAAAGAAATGACGTTTTGCGGCTGATTTTCGAGCATGCGCACTGGGATTTTTTCACGAACGGCGCATGCGCCGTTCAAAAATTTTTTAAAATACGCGGGGTCAAAGCAAATTTAAATAAAACACACCCCCAACATCCCCATCCCCACATACGTTACGCCGCCGTAACTTAGGGCGCAAGTTCTTTCTGAATACGGAACTTGCGCCCAAAGTTACAGCGGTGTAACGTATCTAAGATACGTTACGCCGGCCGGATAGATACGCTCAGGTATCTGAATCCGGCCCTATAACTTTTGCGCAAACCAATTAATATACGCTTATTGCAATTTTTACCAGCAATATGTAGAATAATATATATGGATGACCAGGAAAAGCCTTAACCACTTCACCACTGGGCACTTAAACCCCCTTCCTAATCAGACCAATTTTCAGCTTTCGGTGCTCTCACATTTTGAATGACAATTACTCAGTCATACAACATTGTACACATATGAACTTTTTGTCCTTTTTTTCCACATAAATACAGCTTTCTTTTGGTGGTATTTAATCACTGTTGGGTTTTTTTATTTTTTGTGCTATAAAAGAAAAAAGACTGAAAATTCAGTAAAAAAAATAATTTTTCTTCGCTTCTGTTATAAAAAATTTTTTTGAATCAAAAAGGTTTTTATTGCTCACACAACAGACAAACAGAGTATAAATGACATTATACAATCAGTACACTAACAAGCAAATCTTCAATAATACAGTTCAACCATCCGATGCACTTCATACAATTACTATGCACAATCATTATAGCATCATAGCCAACTGAACACCAACCCCTAAACTCCACCCCCGCCCCCACTCCCGTTCCACCTCCCTCCGCTCAACCTCTCAAGTAACCAGGCGAGGAGCCCTGCAGATCGGTCCCTGTCCCTACACCCCTCCAAGTAGCCTTTCTTGAACTAGCTCCAAGGGACTCAGCCCCGGCTTCGCCAGCCATGGGTCCCATAGTTTGAAAAATGTTCCTGCTTTACCTCTGTGCTGGTAGATGTACTTTTCCATCAATAGAGTCCTGCCCACATGTTGTACCCAAATCTTAACCGATGGGGGGTTCCTTGACTTCCAGTGTATGAGGATAAGCTTTCTCGCCTGAAACAAAGCCCTAGTAAACGCCACTCTAGTGCCTTCTTCCGCTATTGCCCCCTCCAAAACGCCCAGCAGGCAGCAAAATGGGTCCAATGGGACATTGGTCTGGAATACAGAGTTTAGGATCGCCAGAACCCCTGACCAGTACCTGTGAAGTCCCCCTGGGCCGCCCTGCACCGACCACACAACGGGTCCGGGGCACGGCCCATTCTGAAGAGTTTGACCGGAGTGTAGTGCACCCTAAGTAGAATGTAGAGCTGAGATATCCTTGGCAACACATTTAGCGAGCAGGCATTCACCGCCATCAGGGCTTCCTCCCACACTTCCCCCTCGATAGGCCCCAAGTCTGTCTCCTATTGCTCTGCCACCCTCATGGGGTGCCCCTCCAGGAACGATGACAGGAGCATATTGTAACATTGCGAGATCATGCCTTTGGTATCCCTCGCTTAAAACAACGCACGGAAAACCGGCGTGGGGGACTGAACCCACTCAACCGCTGCCCCCTGAGCTCTCACTGCGTGCTGTAGCTGTCTGTAGTAAAACTGCATAGTGCATGGCAGGTTAAATCTGGTTTGTAGTTCACTGAAGGGAAGTAGGGCCCCCCCCTAAAGACATGTTTAAGATGCGTGACCCCGTAGGAGCTCCACCTGTGTCCCTGCTCAATTTTGGCCAGCTCCTCATAGGAGTCGTTCCCCCAGATGGGACTAAACTCTGTGAACCCGGCTACCTCTTGGAGCTGCTTTGCCTTATTCCACACCTTCTGGACAAGAGCAAATGTGGGCATTCGCCTATTGGGTTTTTGGAATTTGCAAGCCTCCAGCCCCTCTGGTATCGTGGCTGCCCCCGATCCCCGCAGCATAAGTTGAGCCGCCGAGGCCTCGGGTTGCACCCCTGTGGTACCTATCAAGTGCTGGAGTTGGGCCGCCAAGTAATATATCCACGGATTGGGTAGTACCAGCCCTCCCCCCTCTTTCGGGCGCTGCAGCTGTTCTAGTTTAATCCTGCGGGTTTTGGTATGCCACAACAGCTGCCTAAAAAGAGAGTTGACTACTCTGAATATTTTAAGGGTGATCACCATGGGAGCGTTATGCAAGAAATACAGCAATTGAGGCATTAGTATCATTTTGATGAGGTTCGTTTTACCTGCCAGGGACATCTTTAGTTTGTTCCAGACTTGTATTTTATCTCTGAATCTAGACAACAGGGGGTGCACATTTAATTTACAGTAGTCCGTAATCGTGGGGGATATCCAGACCCCCAGATACTTAAAAGATGATACTACGGGCACAGGACACGCAAGACCATCCCCGAATGCGGGTGCCCCATCTAGAAACATCAGAGCCGATTTGGTCCAATTGTAAGCCCCGAAAAGCGGCCAAAGTCTGTAATAATGGCCATGACCTGCTGCAAGGATCCCTCCGTGTCCTCCAAGAAGAGGAGCATGTCATCAGCGTATAGCATGATTTTCTCGTGTATGGCACCATATCTAAACCCTCGAACCACCCCGCAGCTCCTCACCAGGACCGCGAGGGGCTCGATGGCCAAGGCAAAGAGCAGGGGGGACAGGGGACATCCCTGCCTGGTCCCTCTGCCCAGAGCAAAGGCGTGGGACATCCTATCTGCCATGCGTATGGCTGCCTGAGGTGTAGCGTACAGAAGCCGGACCCACCCCAGGAACCTAGGGCCGAAGCCGAATTTAGTCAGTACCTCCCATAGATACCGCCAGCCGACACTGTCGAAGGCCTTATTGGCATCAAGCGACAACAGTGCCCTACTGCCAACGGTCTCCGAGGGGGTCTGCATGTTCAAGTACAACGGCCGGAGATTTGTCGCTGTGGATTTACATGGCATGAATCCAGCCTGGTCGGGATGTATAATGGACAGAATGATTTTGTTCACGCGCATGGCCAGAACTTTCGCAAGTATTTTGACGTCGCTCTGTAGTAGAGAAATGGGCCTATATGATCCGGGATCCAAAGGATCCTTGCCCGCCTTCAGTAACACAATAATGTTCGCCCTCGTCATGGAGGGAGGCAGGGCCCCCGAGTCGAGCGAGGCGTTAAACACCTCGAGTAACTTAGGCAGCACCACCCCCCCGTATTGAGTATACACCTCCATGGGTAGACCGTCATCCCCCGGGGCTTTACATGTGGGGAACGAGGCTACCGCCTCCCCCAACTCCTCCAGAGTCAGCGGCTTTTCCAGCTCCGTCCTTGCCCCATCTTTCAAGGCCGGGAGAGCTATTGCATCCATATAGCGCTGCAGCTCCCCGTCCGTAACACAATAATGTTCGCCCTCGTCATGGAGGGAGGCAGGGCCCCCGAGTCGAGCGAGGCGTTAAACACCTCGAGTAACTTAGGCAGCACCACCCCCCCGTATTGAGTATACACCTCCATGGGTAAGCCGTCATCCCCCGGGGCTTTACATGTGGGGAACGAGGCTACCGCCTCCCCCAACTCCTCCAGAGTCAGCGGCTTTTCCAGCTCCGTCCTTGCCCCATCTTTCAAGGCTGGGAGAGCTATCGCATCCATATAGCGCTGCAGCTCCCCGTCCGTGAAATCGTCCCAAGATCTGTACAGTTCAGAGTAAAAAGCCGCTAACTCAGTCAAAATCAGCTCTGGTTCATTCACCAGCCGCCCCTGCATGTCCCGGATTACTGCTATGGCCGGGGAGGCCTGCTGCGACCGTGCAATTCTGGCCAACAAGCGGCCCGTTTTCTCCCCCTCCTCATAGTAGGCCTGCTGGGTAAAGAACCGCTTTTTCTCCGCTGTGGAGGATCTCAGCCGGTCCAGAGAGTCCTGGGCCGACATCCATGCCTCCCTCGCGGACTCCGAGGGGTCAATAACATAGGTCAGTTCTAATTGTCTCACCTGATCCTCCACCCGCTCTAAGAGAGCAGACGAGTTGTGCTTTATGGACGCAATCTCCTCAATAAACGTTCCCCTCATGCATGCCTTGAAGGCATCCCAGCCCAGGACCCTCTCCGCCCCCCCCCCCCAATTATCTAAGAAGTATTGTTCTATCCGGCGTGTAACATGGTCATGGGAAGTGAACAGTTTTAGCCAGAAGGCGTTCAGTTTCCAAGGGGCTTTGGGCAGAGAGGACACCGGACGCGTGACCAGGTGGGCCACCAGCGGAGAGTGATCAGAGACCCCCCGCGGGAAGTATTCCACCCTGGGTACCATATGGAGTACCTGAGGGGACCCGACACACAGATCAATACGGGACAGTGAGCCAATGCGTTTTGGAGAAGCATGAAAACTGCTTGGTCGTAGGGTATCTAGCTCTCCAGACATCTAGCCACCCCACCTCCCCCAGTAATCTGCTCAGAGCTGTCCCCCTACTCCCCTGGGGCATCTTGGCTGGCGGTGTCTATCCTCCCTCGGGTCAATGCACGCATTAAAGTCCCCCATGATCATTACAGGGACATCCGGCTTATCACCCAGGTATGATAGTAGGAGCTGCAACACCTCCCTCGAGAAAGGGGGAGGAATATACACAAAAGCTAGAACCATAGATACCGTAAATAATTTGCAATATAAAAAAACATATCTACCAAGCGGGTCAACCGTTGCATCTATTTCCTGGTAGGCCAAGGATCCGTGTATCAGTACACTCACCCCCCTCGAATTTGAGGTGTGAGTGGAGTGATATGCCTTGCCCACCCAGGAAAATCCCAGACACCCAACCGTGTCCTTGGTAAGGTGGGTCTCTTGTAACCCCACAATGGCAGGGAGAAATTTCTTCAGACCAGATCGTATCATAGTTCGTTTCAGCGGGTCATGTACCCCACGCACATTCCAAGTCACTATCGGGGTGGTGGCCATGGCTGAGTCAGACAATAGTTACCGTCCGAGGCACGGGGCCTCATGGTCATCACCAGCGGGCGGGGCCCCAGCCGGGGGTGGTTCGGGTCCAGCAAGCAACCGTGCATCAAGTGGCATAGTTCTGTGAGCAGTGCATCAAAAATAATCAATAACAAAAAAGAATAGTTAAACATACGTGTCCACCTCTCGGCCCCGTCCGGGGCAGAGGTCGGTCTCCTTCGCGGTCTCCCGCTGCGTGGATCCAGCAATCCTCGTGTGCCAACAGGGCACCAAAAAACAAATGTAGACTCCCCCAGCCAGGGGTCATCGCTGGTACCAAATAGCACATAGGTGCAGGCCCCCCCCTGTAGCATAAAGTCCAGAGGGGGTGCAATTCAGCTTGCGAAGCTCTGTAAACAACGCTAGCAACGTATAATCAGGTAAAGTTCCGGCTTGCAGGTAACAACTGAACTGGTCTGCGGCGAACTTAGTGGCTGTGTAAGAGGGCAGTCAGGGCCTCAATCACCTCTGTCTTCCTTGCGGCGTCTCCTCAGGTCCTGTTCATTGTGGTCCAGCCACTGCGCGGCCTCCGCGGCTGACTCAAAGAACGTAGCTTGGCCCCTCACCGTGATCCGCAGCTTGGCTGGAAACAACATAGCATAGTTGACTTGGATCCTCTGCAGACGCTTTTTAACTTCCATAAACTTGGCCCTCTTGCGTTGCACCTCTGCTGAAAAGTCGGGATAGAACGATATTCTGGCTCTGTTGTAGTGCACCGATCCCCTTTCCCTGGCCAGCCGCAGGATGGTCTCCCTGTCCCGATAATTCAGGAGTCTGGCAAGAATGGATCTGGGGGGGCTGCCAGGGGGAAGGGGTCTGGGAGGCGTTCGGTGCGCCCTCTCTACTGCATACAGTGTGGAGAATGCCTCCTTGCCAAATGTGTCTTGGAGCCAGGTCTCAATGAACGTAGTGGGGTCCCTACCTTCCACCTTCTCGGGGAGGCCCACTATGCGGACATTGTTCCTTCTCAGGCGGTTCTCAATGTCGTCTGTTTTCGCGGCGGCCTGTGCAGACTGCTGCAGTGCGGACCTAGCGTCCCTGGTGAGGGGTGGGAGCGTGTCTTCGATCTCGCTGATGCGACCCTCCACAGCCGTGGTCCTCTCCTGATCTTCTGGAGGTCATGTTGCATGAGGGACACTGTCTCGGTAAGTTCCCCAAACTGCACCGCCCGGAGAATCTCACTAAGTGTGGGTTGCGGGGCATCCTCCTGTGGCTCCCCAAATATGTCCTGCATAGTGTCCGTGGAGCTCTCAAGCGGCAGCGTGTCATCCATGTTAGGATCGCCATTTTGGCCCTGAACTCTCTGCGCCCACGTCAGTTGTGCGGGAGCCGGAGAGCTAGTAGAACCCTGCAATCTTTGGGTGTAGTAGAGCATGTCCTTGGGGGGTTCTTTCCCCTGGTGTTTAGCCGCTTTGGGTGCCTTACCGCCAGGTTCCGCATGTTTTTCAGGCCCGCGCGCTGTCCTCTGCTGCTGAGAGGCCCCAGCGCCATCTTGAATGTCCATGGCCGAACCGGCCGCGGCTCCCTTCTCAGGTTTGCGGGTCATCCGGACCCTCGCCGACCGTCCAGACACCCTCCGCTAAGGTCCGTGGAGTGTGCTGCCTCGAATGGAACGCTCGCCGATGTCGGTTTTCGCCGGTAACAGGACTGTTACAGGATCAATAGCGGGAGCTCCGTGAACTGCGACTGTTCACATGCCTGTCCAGGCCACGCCCCCCCTGTTATAAAATTTAGCAAATTTGTAATTTTCCTTCATACATTTTGGCCAAAATTTATACTGCTACATATCTTTGGTAAAACTAAGTACAAATTGGTGTATATTATTTGGTCTTTGTGAAAGTTATGGTGCCAATATCTGAAAATTGATCACACCTGAAGTACTGACGGCCTCTCATTTCTTGAGACCCTAACATGCCAGAAAAGTATAAACACCCATCAAAAATGAACCCTTTTGGAAAGAAGCCATTCCAAGGTATTTAGAAAGAGGCATGGTGAGTTTTTTGATGTTGTCATTTTTTCCCACAATTCTTTGCAAAATCAAGATTTTTTATCTTTATTTTTTTTTCACTAAATTGTATTATTTGCAGGTTATTTCTCACACACAGCGTATGCATACCACAAATTACACCCCAAAACACATTCTGCAATTCCTCCCGAGTATGGCGATACCTCATGTGTGAGACTTTTACACAGCGTGCCCACATACAGAGGCCCAACATGCAGGGAGCACCTTCAGGTGTTCTGAGATTCCTCTCCTACATGTAAAAATCATGATTTATTTGCTAGAATATTACATAGAACCCCAAAACATTATATATGTTTTTTTAGCAAAGACCCTAGAGAATACAATGGCAGTTGTTGCAACTTTTTATCTCATACGGTATTTGCGCAGCAATTTTTCAAACGCATTTTTTTGGGAAAAAAAATGTTTTGTGCTTTAAAAAAAACAAAGCGGTAAAGTTAGCCAAATGTTAAAGATGAAGTTACGACGAGTAAATAGATACCTAACATGTCACCCTTCAAAATTGCACACGCTCGTGGAATGGCGCTAAACTTCGCTACTTAAAATTCCCCAAGGGCAACGTTTTTGTTTTACTGGTTACATGTTTTGAGTTACAGAGAAGGTATAGGGCCAAAATGATTGCTCTCGCTCTAACGTTCACAGCGATATGTCACATGTGTGGTTTGAACACCGTTTTCATATGTGGGCGGGACTTATGTATGCGTTGGCTTCTTCATGCTAGCACACAGGGACAAGGGCACTTTAAAAACATTTTAAAAAAATAAAATAAAATTGTTGTTCAATTTACTTTATTTATTTTAGTTTGACACTTCCCCCCCCCCCAAAAAAAATTTTGATCACTTTTATTCCTATTATAAGGAATGTAAACATCCCTTGTAATAGGAATATGGCATGACATGTCCTCTTTACAGTGAGATATGGGGTCAATAAAACCCCACATCTCACCTCTAGGCTGGGAAACCTGAAATAATAAAAAAACGATCCTGGCTTTGATCGTAGCGGTGAGTCGTTAGAAGCACCGGAGGGCGGCAGAAGGGGGGGATGCCTACCGTAAGAACAATCAAGCGGCGGAACAGCCTCTATGATCATTCTTATGGTGTAGGGAATCGCCGGCTGAAAAAACTAATATCTGAATGATGCCTGTACCCTACACGCGACTGGGTTTCTCCACAGGAAAACTGCAATGAGAGCTTTGGTCGGGAAACCCGGCCATGTGTATGCTCCACCGCAGTCTTTTCCCATAGAAAAACTTCCGGCTTAAAAAACGCCAGGGAATCCCGGCGGGAAAAACGACAGCTGGTTCTCTTTTTTTTCCGGCAGTTTTCCTGTCGGGAAGACTCCGATGGAGCATACACATGGCCGGGATTCCCGGCCAAAAGCTCTCATGGCAGTTTTCCCGACAGGAAACCCGTACGTGTGTACGAGGCTTAACAATTAGAATTGGTTGAAAAATGATTGACCAATTTGAATTCTGTGTGAAGAATAGCTAGTTGTTAAGGAGTGGGCCAGAAGGCTGGCCTTCCTGCGTCCTTAACAAGGTGGTATATTCATGGATGGGGAGGATCAATATAATGAAAATGTATATTTTTCCAAAGCTGCTGTGTGTATTTCAGGCAATTCCTTTGATCCCTTTGGTTAATTTAATGGCACAGCTACGTAAAGCTATAGGAAGTTTTATTTGGGCTCATAAAACATCACGAATAAAAAGAGAGACCCTAATTAGGACACAAAAAAAATGGAGGGTCGCCCTTCCAGACTTTACAATATATTTATGGGGAACATCCATAATTAGGATTATGGATTGGTTTCATAATGTAAAATACAAACAATGGGTAACTTTGAAGGAGGATATTACCCCCTTTGAAACTTAGTTCACTCCCATGGATTAAACCTTAATTTCAACCTGGGAAAAAAGAGCTGACACTTTTTATGTCATCAACTTTGAAGGTTTGGGATTTAGGCTTCATTTCCACTGGCGTTTTTACAGCCACTTTTCTGAGCGTTTTTTACAGCTTAAAAACGCCTGTCCATGTTATTCTATGGCATCATTCCCACATAGGCGTTTTTGAGCTGCAAATGGCATAGGCGTTTTTGAGCTGTAAAAAAAACGTGGGACCAGGGCGTTTTGTGGCTCCAGCAATAGAGCTGTAAAAACGCCAGACATTAAAAAACCCTCAAAAACACGCGAAAACGCTCAAAAACGCTACCGCGGCGTTTTTGAGCTCCAGCTCACACAAAAAAAAAAATAATAATAATGTTTTTTTTTTTTAACAAAATAAACATGGACAGGCGTTTTTAAGCTGTAAAAAAGGCTAACAACAGTGGCTGTAAAAACGCCAGTGGAAATGAAGCCTTAATGTTAAAAAAAAATGCCTCTCCACACAGATTGGGCCAATATTCCTCAGCTATCTGACATGGGGCCTGAACATAAGCACAAATAGATGCAGTCCCAGCAATTGCATACAAATATAGGATCTATGGAACAGATTTCTTTAATTAATAGATCGCTAACCAATTTTGAGCAACTGTTAGTACAGGAACAGAAACCGACTCATAATTTATCAAATGTATATTAGCTCTTGCTTCCTTCAGGTTCCCTTAAGAAATTAACAGCTATAAAATGGGAAAAGGAAATAGAAAACCTCATTTCACAAATTAGTTAGTGTGGCTAAACACCAGGAAAGAAATAAAAAAATTATGATAAGATGGTATTGGTGCCCAAGTGACCTGCATATGATAAATGGAAATAACTCAGAAACATGTTGGAGGAGTTTTGGGGGAAAAGGTACAATGGTGCATATATGGTATAAGCACCCAATGGTGAAGGACTTCTGGCTTAAAATATTTGATAATTATCAAAAGGTGTCGGGATCTGATACTCAATCTAGTTTCGACATCTCAATACTATCTATTATGCCAGGATTAGTGAAAGCCATCAGAGGAGATATCTTGTGCCATATGATAATAGCAGCTAGGACAATAATAATCTGTAATTGGCAGAAACCAAAAAGTCCTACAGTAATTGAATGGATCTGCGAGATTAGAGAAATGCAAGCTATGGCGGAAATTAATATGTTTAAAGAGAATTTGAGTAATCAAAGGCCAAAAAGTTGGCAACAGTGGGAAGAGCTGAGAACTCTGAGAATTTAGAGTGGGTGACTGGGTACAAAGAGAAGGCTAATTTATTAAATGCTTTCTTCAACTCTGTGTATACAATGGAGCATGGGGGAGCTCATGTCCAAAATGTAGTAGTGACACAGCCCCAAATCCACAATGGCTCAAAAGTGATATGGTCCAGAAATATTTGGACAGAATAAAGGTGGATAAAGCACCTGGACCAGATGGCATCCACCCACGGATCCTAAAAGAATTGAGCTCTGTAATTTCAAAGCCATTGTATCTAGTTTTAAGGGACTCATTAATGACAGGAATAGTACCACTGGATTGGCGTAGAACCAATGTGGTGCCTATATTTAAAAAGGGAACAAAGGGCCAAATCCTCAAAAATATTGCCTAACTTATCTTTTCCCATTTAAGTTACACTGACTTAAAATTTCTACCTAAGTGCCCGATCCACAAAGCACTTACCTAGAAATTTCAGGCCGTGTAACTTAAATGTCTCCGGCGCAAGGCGGTCCTCTTCTGCAGGGGGCGATGACAATTTAAATGAGGCGCGCTCCCGCGCCGGCCGTACTGCGCATGCTCGTGACGTCATTTTCCCGACGGGCAGCGCGCGAAATTACGTTACGTCAGGCTTTGTGGATTGCGACGGGACAATAAAGTTGCGTCGGGTAAAAAAAAAGTTACGCGCCGGGAAA
This sequence comes from Rana temporaria, assembly GCF_905171775.1. Lineage (NCBI taxonomy): Eukaryota > Metazoa > Chordata > Amphibia > Anura > Ranidae > Rana > Rana temporaria. The sequence continues at coordinate 220,105,545 of NC_053492.1, forward strand.
AAAAATTCAAAATTTTAAAAAAAACGCGGCGATCGAAAAAAAGATCTGTTTTTACAAGGTGTTACTAGTTTACACTTTGTAAAAGCAGAACTAATTTTACGTATTCAAACGTAAACTTACGCAGAAAACACAAAGCTGAAAAGCTTTGTGGATCTCCGTAAGTCCTCATTTGCATACGCAAAGCGGCATTTCAATGAGAAATGCCCCCAGCGGCGGATGCGGTACTGCATCCTAAGATCTGACAGTGTAAGTGTCTTACAGATGTCAGATCTTCTGCCTATCTTTGGAAAACTGCTTCTGAGGATCAGTTCCAAAGATAGGCACAGGGATACGCAGGCTGAACAGCAGTTCCGCCTGCGTATCCCTTTTGAGGATTTGGCCCAAAGTCTTTACCAAGTAACTATAGACCTGTTAGTCTAACTTCTATAGTTGGGAAGATACTGGAACGTATAATAAAAGACCACATGGATGAGTTCTTGCTGGAAAAAAACAATTTAAACAACAGACAGCATGGATTCATGAAAGACAGAAGTTGTCAGACAAACCTGATTTCCTTTTATGAAGAGGTAAGTAAAACCCTGGACAGAGGCATGGCTGTGGACGTGATATACTTGGATTTTGCAAAAGCGTTTGATACAGTTCCCCACACACGGCTCATGTGTAAGATAAAGTCTACAGGATTGGATATATCAGTTTGTAAATGGATAAAAAACTGGCTGAAAGACAGAATTCAGAGAGTCGTGGTTAATGATTCATACTCTGAAAGGTAAAAGGTTATCAGTGGTGTACCCCAAGGTTTAGTGCTGGGACCCTTACTTTTTAATATCTTTATAAATGATATTGGGTCTGAGATCAAAAGTAACATTTCTGTCTTTGCAGATGACACCAAGCTATGCAGTGGAATAACGTCTTTATAGGATGTCGCCAATTTACAAGCCGACCTCAATGCTCTGTCTAATTGGGCGACTTAGTGGCAGATGAGGTTTAATGTTGATAAATGTAAAGTTATGCACTTGGGGGCTAAGAATATGCATGCATCATACAAACTAGGAGGTGTACAACTGGGGGGATCCGTAGTGGAGAAGGATCCGGGGGGTTTTAGTTGATCATAAGCTCAATAATGGCATGCAATGCCAAGCTGCGGTTTCCAAAGAGAGCACAGTCCTTTCTTGTATTAAAAGAGGTATGGACTCCAGAGAGAGAGATATCATTTTGCCCCTGTACAAATCATTAGTAAGACCTCATCTGGAATATGCAGTCCAATTTTGGGCACCAGTTTTCAAAAAGGATATCGGGGAACTGGAGAAAGTGCAGAGAAGGGCAACCAAACTGATAAGAGGTATGGAGGAGCTCAGCTATCAGGAAAGATTAGAAGAACTACATTTATCCACTCTTGAGAAGAGGAGAATTAGGGGGGATATGATCAACATGTACAAATATATAAGGGGTCCATATAGTGAACTTGGTGTTGAGTTATTCACTTTACAGTCAACACTGAGGACAAGGGGGCACTCTTTACGTCTAGAGGAAAAGAGATTTCATCTCCAAATATGGAAAGGTATCTCCCTCCAGAGGTGGTTCTGGCCAGCTCAGTAGATTGCTTTAAGAAAGGTCTGGATACTTTCCTAAATGTACAGAATATAACTGAGTACTAAGATTTGTAGGTAAAGTTGATCAGGGGTAAATCCGATTGCCTCTCGGGGGATCAGGAAGGAATTTTTTCCCCTGCTGTAGCAAATTGGATCATGTTCTGCTGGGGTTTTTTGCCTTCCTCTGGATCAACTGTGGGTATGGAGTTGGGTGTATGGGATTGTGCTATGTTTTTTATTATGTTTGTTTATTTTATTTTTTTGTGGTTGGACTGGATCGACTTGTGTCTTTTTTCAACACGACTAACTATGTAACTATGTATATGTAATTGTATAATTAAAAAAAAAATAATAATAAAAAGAAATTGAAAACAAAAAAGTGATAAAAGTGTAATTTGCATACAGTATTGCATGACCACACAATTAAAGTAGCACAGTACCGATTAGCAAAAAATGCCCTGGTCATGTAGGGGGTAAAACCTTTCAGAGCTTAAGTGGATAATCACAACCTTGTAATAATTTACTACTATGAAAAGCAGTCACAAAACAGACAAAAGTTTTCTGGAGATTTTATTTTACAGATGGTGACTGGGTCCAGATTCCGGGAATAAAAGTGACCCATGTTTTTTTTTAAAGACAGTGTAAAAATAACAAATTAAAAGTAAGATAAATAAGACATAAAAATTGAAAGCTCCCCATCCCGCCGAGCTCACATGCAGAAGAACATGCATAAGTAAGTCGCGCCCGCGACAGTGTTCAAACCACACATGTTAGGTATTGCCACGATCAAGAGTAGAGTGAGAGCAATAATTGTAGCACTAGACCTCCTCTGTAACTCAAAACTGGCAACAAATTTTTAAATGTCGCCTATTGAGATTTTTAATGGTCAAAATTTGTCACCATTCCACGTGACCCCTTGATAACATTTCTCAAGTTGTGGGGAGCCCTAACAGTAAAATTATTTTTGTAGCGTGGGTTGTCAGCACCCAAGGCAAGACAAGAAATTTGCACCCTTAACCCATAGATATTTAGCGCTCCCTGAGTCCCTTCCACTCCTACTCCTCTATCCTAATTTCTTGTCCCCCATCCCTCTCTCTAGTCGTCTTTCTTGTTCTTTCTCTTAATCTTTCTCTCCCTTTTTCTTTGTTCCTCCCCCTCTTCTCCTCTTCCTTCCATGTATTCTCTATTTGGTGGGGGGAATAGAACATCAGCAATATCCTGAGTGGGAAGGGGTTAATCAAAAAAATTGTTTTCATATATGTGTGTTTTGTAGTTCTAGACTGGTTTATGAAGGTCAAGCTGTAAATATCTTCAAGATTTGTTAAAACAAACTTTTCAAAATATTGATTTTGCAAAAAAGTGTGAGGCCTCGTACACACGACAGAGTTTCTCGGCAGAATTCACCGAGAAACTCGGTCAAACCCGGATTCTGCCGAGAAACTCTGTCGTCTGTACACTTTTGGCCCGATGGAGCCGCCGAGGAACTCGTCGAGAAAATAGAGAACATGTTCTCTATTTTCTCGTTGTTCTATGGGAGAAGGCGGCCCGCCGAGCTCCTCGGCGGCTTCATCCCTGAACTCACCGAGGAACTCGACGTGTTTGGCACGTCGAGTTCCTCGGCCGTGTGTACGGGGCCTGACAGGTATTAAAAAAAAAAAAAAAACGAAAGCCGTCCACTGCAAGCATCAATAAAAGTTCATAGAAAGCCAGATGCATAAAATTGCATTCTAATGCATTTTTATTAATTTTGCATGCATTTCAAATGCATTCTGCAAATGACATGATCTACTTTTATTCATGATTTCATTTTTATCATTGATAGATTACCAACCTATTTTGATAGGTACATTAGGAGCCTGTGGTTTATAGTACTGGCTTGGCATACTAGGATTTTATATTTATTTATAATACAGTTCCTATGGATTACTTCTACTGTATGGGTATTGCCAAAAGCTCTATGTAAGCACGACATGAGTGCAATGAGCACCCAGAATTCTCTCCTTATATGTTTATTTAAATGTGTATTTTTTAAAATTTTAATTATGATTATTTATTTATTTTCTTATTATACATATGTTAGTAGCTCTTATAGGCTTTAATGGTAGCTAGTATCGCAAAGTACCATTGAGCCTTATAATTCTACTACTGAGCCCCTATGCATCATACACCATGGAATAGACTATGCAGTTATATTGTACATTATTTAGGTTGATGCAGAGATTTTGGGCAGCTAGGTCTATAATGCTATATATCTGAATGGTATGAAATTTAGCACAGGTAGCACTGTGGGACCCTGCAACGACTATTACTGCTAGGAGGCTGTCAGATATTTATTTCTATTTTTCTTTGCTTGTACATCTAGGCTAGATTTCTGAGTTGTATATAGATATAGCATAATCAGTACTATGGCAATCCGTGTCCTCCCTCTGCCTCTAGTATTCAACCCCCACAACATGGAAGACATCACCAGACCTGAAGTAATATCACTGCCAACTGGAAGTGAGGCTTGGACTGCATTTCCAGCCAGAACTTCCTGATTGTTTCACTGGTGTGCGTTCCAGACATTCCTGGAATGCCATTCTGGATTCCCTTCGGGAATCTCTATCTACCTACCTATATGCTGGTCCTAAAAACACTTGAAGCACCATTCCTACAGACACAGAATACAGGGGCCTGTGTGGAACATACAATAGGTATGTGCACATAGGCAATTGTGTCACTAAAGTTCACGTGTCAGCAAATTGAAAAGTGTTCTGCTAGCTGCTGTATTCCATCAGGGTACTTCTGTTCATTCAGAGTATATAAGTGTAGTATTGGATCAATGTGTGTGTAAGTGTGCATATGTATACAGTATATGTATTTGTATGTGTTTTTTTTCTCCTCCATTTGACAGCAGCTTCAGCTTTTGCTGGATGTTTTGCTCAGCCATTGCACTGTTTTTGCTCTCAGTGGGCCTGTCCCTTTCTCCCCTTCCTCTTTTTGACTTGTCCCCACCCATTCAAGGGGAGGTGCTCCGGCCCTCATGTCGTGTATAAGAGTTTAAATTCGGTGGAAGGAACTTGTGTAGTTTGGCTCTGATAAAGAAGGTGTTTCCTTCGAAACGCGTTAGCCATTGAGGATCCCGGAGAGGTCCCCCTGCACTCTGTAGCGTGCCAAGTCTAGGACCGTTGGGCTATAGATGATTAGCTGGATGAGCGATTTTAATTATTTTAATTCATATGCTTGTGAGTATTATACTTGTTGATCTTAAATAAATGCTGTGGGATAATGCACCAGGCTGGTGCACCCTCTTTTGTTTGATTTTTTCTCCATCCTGCCTGTTTTCGTCTCCCCCTGGCTCACGGCCGAAGCAGGGGGATTTCAAAGCAGATCCAGTCTCCTCTTTTGAAAGTGTGTTTTTAATCATTAATAAATATTGTTCACATTGTTTACTATAATATGGAGGTTGTGCTTGTCTTTTCTTTTTTGTTTTCACAGTGTCACAGCAATCACCCATGGCATATTCAAGCTGCACCTTCTATCTAGTAATCAGTGGCAATGTGTATAGTCAATTGGGATACCTGCCTCATGGTTTATATTTTGTCTTTCAGTTTTTACTTTGTAACTTCTTCAATTATCTTTTATGATTTGAACATTGCCACACATGCATTTTCCTGAGTACCTTTTATTCATACCACTAAGGTCATCGCCACCACACTTGGCACATTTTATACAGGCTTTGCACTCTGCAGTGGATCACTTTTCAGAAGGCAGTTGACATGGATTGAGGAGATATTATGTAGCTTGTTTTAACATCTTTACATTTAATACAGGCTTTATGGTGGGCTTTATAACAATTCCTTTGGGGGTTATGCGCTGCTGGACAGTTTTCCCTGTCCCTTGCTTTTCGTTTTATTAAAATGCACGGAGGCAATCATGACATGAAAGTGCTTGTTCAGGAACTTCCTGTTACGGGGTGACAACTTTCCTGATTTGTGCTTCTGTCTTGACACACTGTTACATGCCTCTTTTGAAGAATACAAGTTCCTGCAGCAACATACTGTGACGGCATGATCAATGTTTCACCATCAGGAAGCTAGTTCAGAGTAATAATGTGCAGCCAATGTTGGAACAAGTACATGTAGACAGTAATTTCCACAAAGAGGCTCAAGGAGATCAGCAGTACTGGTAAGGACAGTATTTTATGAAACAAGGGGAAATTGTACATGATACAGAATGCTTTAAAGCTAAATGTCCTCAAATTAGCATTTAAATACACTTTATAAACTGGATCCAGTTTCTCACTATTCGTTGGCTTATGGACCAAAGCTTTAAACCTCTCAAAAAATGTTTAACTCTGCAGACCACTTGTTCCTTTTTCTGCTGTCACGGTTCTATGTTTCAAAGACTAATGCCTCCTACACAGGGCTGGATTTTCTGGGAAAAAAAGACAGACAGGCTTTTTTTTCTAGTAAAGTCTGGCCGTATGTAGCCTCCATCTGACTCTTTTTTTCGGAAGTCCGACGGACTTTAGAGAACCTGTTCTCTTTCTTTCCGTCGGATTTCCGACGGACCCACGGCGGACTTTTGCACAGGCAAAAGTCCGACCGTGTGTACAAGGCATTAGGAACCCATGTTTCAAAGCTTTCACTTGCTCATGGACCCAAGCTTTAAAGCTTGTGTGTTGAGTGTGCATACAGGCCATGGCGGATGAGTGCATTACTTATTGTTTTCTTTGAAACTTGCTAATTTCAGGTCTTTTCTGAAGCTCTCTGCAAGTGGTCCTTGGCTCTTGGACAACTCTTCTCATAATTCTTTTGACTCCTGTCAGAAATCCCGTGAGTAACACCTGGTCCTGGCCGGTTTATGGTGAAATTATGTTCTTTCCACTTTCGAAATTATGGTCCCAACAGTGCTCACTGGAACATTTAGAAAGTTTAGAGATCCTTCTGTAACCAATGCCATCAGTATGTTTTGCAACAATAAGGTTGCAAAGGTCTTGAGAGAGCTTTTTGCTTTTACCCATCATGAGATGATTTTTGTGTGAAACCTTGGTAATGAGACACCTTTTTATAGGCCATCAGTTGAGACTGAACCTGCTGATATTAATTTGCACTGACAAGGGGCAGGATTGCTCTCTAATTACTGATAGATTTCAGCTGGTGTCTTGACTTTCCATGCCTTTTTGCACTTCCCTTTCTTCATGTGTTGAATACTTTCTCCCTGTGTCATTCCATTTTATTACACATAACTTAATTTCTGAACTTATAAGTTTTGGTATATTTGTATGTATGGATGGCATGTGTTGTTACCGACATGTGGTGAAACTTACATGTCAAGAGCACCTTTAGAAACATATTTACCTTGAAATATAGTAATACGTGCAATACTTATTTTACCCCCTGTATATTAATGTGCACCTGTACTGACCTAAAATTTTTATAAGGTAACAACAGTGCTAAAGTATAGCACATGGTAGTGTTTGCACATATCGGTGTTAGTATTCAAATCAATCCATACATAACTCCTCATCTACATGTGAACAGCTGATTGACAGGGGAAGGAGTCCATGGCATTAAAAGGAAGGGAATAATATGAATTTAGGCAGAGATCGAGGCCAACTTACAGTCTGAGTCTAGAATTCATGGAGACTCTCCTTTAAGAAATAGAAAATCTTTTTAAAATAATTTCTAAATTAGATACTTAGAAATAAAATTATATTTAAAATCATCATGTAAACCAAACCTTTAATTGTCTGCTTATTAATGGTTCAAATGTAAAGCTTTTTACCATAGATTTACTATAAGGCTGCATTCACACCTGAACGCGGCGTATTTTACTGCGATTTGCCGCGACAAATTGCGGCGTTTTGTCCCGTGATTTGCCGCGACAAAACGCGGTAAAATACGCAGCGGTAACATACACAGAATGGGTGATCAACATTGTCGGCTATGGCCGAACGCCGAAAGCCGCCTCAAAAAAAGGTCCGGGACTTGTTTTGAGCTTCAGGCGTTTCGGCGTTCGGCATGGAGATGTGAACCATCTCCATAGCCGACAATGTAAAATCATCCCTCCAGCGTATTAGGGGCTGCTGTGGCGTCGCGCTTCAGGCGTATATACGCCTAGGTGTGAATGGAGCCTAATACAGTCTTATGCCGCGTACACACGATTGGGCTTTTTCCCGGCCAAAAGCACATCGGAATTCCGACGGAATTCCATCGGAGTAAAATAGAACATGTTCTATATTTAAACTCTGATGGAATTCATTGGAATTTCCGATGGAATTTCACCGATGGGTCATACGCACGGTCGGAATTTCCTATGGAAAAAGTCTGTCTGACTTTTTCCATCAGAAATTCCGATCGTGTGTACGGGGCTTTACTGTGATCAATTGAAAACATTCGGGCATTCTGCATGGAATAGATATGGTATACCGCTCATACTGAACTCTTTGAACTTTAGCTATAGTATTACCTACTTATGATTCCATTTCTATTTTAGTATGCTGGTTGTAACACGTGTGCAACAAGCCGGTTGCTGTAGGAAGAGGATCCAGGAATTTCTAAATTAGATAACATTGCGGTAAAAAGTATATACATAATTTTATGTTTCTTATTATAATAACATTGTGTGAAAACTGTAGTATAACGTTTAAAGTGTGTGTATGTATTCCTGGAAGCCATTACTAACTTTACTAAACCAATGTCAGCTGATGGCCTTGGGGCTGCCTGTATTATTAAATGAGCATTGCTGCTACTGCCATACCCAATGCCCAGAATAATGGTTGATATGTTACATTTAGTGTAAATGCAATTGTGCTACACAGAAAAAAAAAAATAAGATTTTCATTTTTCGTTTTTACAATGGTGTGTTTTATATGGCTTGTAGCCCTTTAAGTAAAACAGATAGGAATGCCAGTTAAACATAAAGCTGACAGTCAATAATTAACAGGTTTGACTGATTTTGAGAAAAATGCACACGGCATAATGTTTTAGCCTTTACAGCAACATTGTGTAACTGTTGGAATGATCTAAATGTTTTGATTGAATTCTACAATAATATTCTAAGAAGCTGCAAGTAAGTTACTTTTACTGCTATATCAGGCATATTACATAGCATGAGATATTAGCAAATAATTTATGGGGTTCCTGAAACAAACTGCAGTTGCTATAGAACAGTATTGATCTCTACAGGAGAGTCAGGACGCCCACTAACACACAGCTCCTTTCTCTATCTGCAACGTAGAGAGCGTCCTGACTCTCCTGTAGTCCAAGGGAGGGGGCGAACACGACACTCCACACCAGGGAGAAAGCCTTGCATTACTGTGTGGAGTTACAGACAGAAGAACAGGAAGTGAGGATTTCTCAGAAGAAATAAGGACATTTAAAAGCAAAATGGAAGGATGAGGTAAATGAAGGAGGACTGCACTAAGGTAAAGGAAGCCATTTAGGAAACAAAATTGCACCTTTACAACCCCTTTAAGCAAGTCAGTCCATCCTTAGAGTAACAAACAAACTTGCCAACAATAATAGATAACAAATTTAAAGTTTGTCACAATACTTTACTATTGTCCTTCAAAGAGATTACAATCTATTTCTATAGCCAACAAAGTTTAAACTGACCTTTTTTTGTGAACAATATAGATTTGTTTTGACAAAATAAGCTGTTTTTGTACCCGGAGCCATCAGTCCTTTTTCTAACTCAATTTACTAAATTTAGCATTTTAACAATGTAGGTGCATAGCAGAATAAACTATAAAGAAGGGTAAAATATCTTTGACAGATAAATGATCAAAATGTTTAAAGCTAGCCGTTACAATACAATGGCATTACATGTAGACTCATCTGTGCAACATGAAATAAAGGTTATATAGCCACCAGATCCTCGGTATCATCAATTTGCATTGGGTGCATGCAGAGCAGTAGAACACCTACTGATCCCCACTCCCGAATCAATTTGACCAGAGAATAGAGAAAGTCAAATGGGGAAGTGGGAGAGAAGGGTGCTTGTAGAAACACAAGGTAAAACAGTATTTGCCTAACTTGGGGGGTGTTAGTATGTAAAATAAAAGCAATGGTTAAGCTCTGCAAAAAGGTACGGTAAACAACAAATTATATAAAAAAGGCGGACTCAGATTACCATGATGTCTCCAATCTGTTTTACCAAGCAATTGAACAGGTGTACCTAATAAAGTGGCCAGTGAGTGTATATATAATACTATATATTATATATCCTTTTTTTGAAAAATATGTTTTTCTTCAGTTCAAATACAGAAAATGGACATCAAGCCAGTTATTGTAGTCCATGGAGGAGCATGGGCAATACCAGATGATCTGGCAGAGAGCAGCAAGGATGGTGTTAGATATGCAGCAAAGCGGGGATTTTCGGTACTAGCAAATGGCGGAGGAGCTGTTCAAGCTGTGGAATGTGCTGTGCAAATGCTGGAAAACAACCCAGTATTTGATGCAGGTATGTTTCTGTGAAATGTGAGAGTTGCTTTCTCTTTATCATGTTTTATAAGAAAATGTGTAAAAGGGTCTTTAAAGCCTCGTACACACGATAGGTTAACCAGAGGACAACGGTCTGAAAGACCGTTTTCATCGGTCCAAACCGATCGTGTGTAGGCCCCATAGGTTATTTAACCTTGGGATAAAAAAATGTCAACTTGCTTTAAAATTTAACCGATGGATTGCTAACCGATAGGTCAAAACCGATCGTTAGTATGCACAACCATCGGTTAAAAACCCGCGCTTGCTCAGAATCAAGTCGACGCATGCTTGGAAGCATTGAACTTCGTTTTTTTCAGCACGTCGTTGTGTTTTACGTCACCGCGTTCTGACACAATCGTTTTTTTAACTGATGGTGTGTATGCACAACGGACCATCAGTCAGCTTCATAGGTTAACCTAGGACCTTCAGACCGATGTCCTCTGGTTAACCTATCGTGTGTGCAAGGCTTAATACTAGCTTTGATTTTTAAAATGGCTATTGTATTTATCAGCAAGCAATTGGAAAATTGCAGCCTGTCAGTGAATTTATTTGTTGAGATTTTTAAATTTGATGTTCTCAACATTTTGTTATCATGCTAAATATTTAGGTACATGCACAAGGTTTTTATCTTAAAGCCCAAGGCCAGCCATAGACAGATCAAAATTTGGTTGGTTCAGCAGAAAACAGATAATTTTTGATCTACGAGCAGGCTAGTTGTACTGAAATTTCTCTATCAATTGCCTTCAGTAAAACCAGCCTGTCTTTTTTTTTTTGCTGATGGCAGTGATCATTGTATTCTGATAGTGGGGAAACCCCTCCCACAGTCATAATACAATAGCACTGCAGGAGGGATTCTCCAAAAAACACTAATGCCCCGTACACACAATCGGAATTTCTGATGCCCTAAAATCTGATGGAATTTTTCATCGGAATTCCGTTCAAGCTGTCTTGCATACACACTGTCAGACCAAATTCCGACTGCCCAAAACGCGGTGACGTAAAACACTACGACGAGCCGTGAAAAATTAAGTTCAATGCTTCCGAGCATGCGTCGACTTGATTCTGAGCATGCGTGTTTTTTTCCTCCGTCGGAGTTGCACACAGATGATAAGAATTTCCTATCGTTTTTTTCCCATCGGAAAAAAATAAAACATGTTCTATTTCTAAACATTACGATCATGTGTACGCGGCATACCTGTGTTGGTGGTTCAAGGAAAGAAAACTGTGGCTTACTTAACACCTTCCCATCCGGCCTATAGTACAATGACAGCCAGGTGGTAGCACTGTTGTTCTGGGAGGACACAGGCTCAGCTGATGACTGATCACTGTACCGGCCCGCTGCCAGTACCATGTAATCGCTGTGACCAATCACATCACAACACATGAATTTTTAAACAATGGATGGCTTTCTTTCATGCCATCCATTGTATACAATTCTGTTGCTAGCTGTGATTGGTCAAAGTGATAAAAAGAAACCTATTTTTTACCAAAGATAGCACAGTTTGTGTGCAAAAAAAAATTATACTAAATTATTATGTGTACAGTGTTGAATGACCACGTAATTGTCATTCAAAATGCGACATCGCTGAAAATTGGCCTGGCAGGAAGGGGATAAAAGTGCCTGGTATTGAAGTGGTTAAGCTAAGTCTTCCCAAATTTGGAAATCTTTGATAAGGGAGATAATGGCCAAAAGGTAAAAGGAGTCTGTATTAAATATAATTTGTATAACTTAATAAAAGTAAAATTTCCAGCATTATTGATAATGATTAATTAATGAATTGAGCCATTAAGTCATCTGCCACTGAGAAGGTTCCGAGTCCTTTAATATTAGGATGCACTAGGATCTGCCCCACTCAGAGTTGTTCGGTAATCATCAGGATCAGCACGATTACAGCAGGATGTAATGAAAATTTGGATAGATAGGTAGATAGATTTTGTAGAGAACAGGCACACTGATGTTGCAGGTGTGTGCTGGGTTCTTAGGAGAGTCAGGATTAGAGTTCAGGGCTCCACCCTCCCAGAGAGCCCATGGGTGTGCAAGGGTGCAGAGAGGTGTGCATGTCTGCACAGTGCTGTCCAGGACAGGACAGATAGAGGTCCTGTCCTGGACAGAGAGTCAGCCTGTTTTTAAATCTGCTGTGGACTGGTGTAAGTGGCATCTGGCAGCATTAGATCAAATGAAAGATGAAAGCAAGCCATCACTCAGTTTGAGGGGAGAGTAGGTGGTTGTCCATACCCGGGAGATGAGTGTTGTTGCCCATAGCAACACAGAGGAGGCCAGTCTGGTCTGTCTGTGGACTATTGGGTATGCATAACAAGAGTCATGACAGATGGGTTGCAGAAGAGCTGGTACAGCCAAGTGGCAAGCACTGGTAAAGTTCTGTGGTCTGAGAGTGTGGTCTGCCATTGCAACAAGAGGAAAGGTTTTGCCTGGATGGAAAGAGAGAAGTGGCTCAGTGTTCCCACAAAGAGGGCTCGGATGCCTGGGAGTCTGTTTTACCCTGTATCCGCATGGACAAATACACCAGAGAAAGTGCTGCAAAGGAATGATTCCTGAAGCAAAAGAAGATTGCAATACCTGCCAAATGCAATGGTAAGACTGTTGCTGTTACAAATATGAGAGAGACTGGTTATGCAACTTAACCCCTAAAAAGGCATATCTGGTGTGGAATGAACTCACTGGTAAGTGCTACATTTGAGTTAAGCAACCCCCAAGTTGTCACTATATACTGTATCTCAACACCAGTCCTCTAGGCGCCCCAACAGGTCATGTTTTCAGAATTTCCCTCACGGGAAATGGCTGTGGTATTTACTAAGGCACTGAAAATAATACAAAGCCTGAAAACATGACCTGTTGGGGCGCCTTGAGGACTGGAGTTGAGAAACACTGGTATATACCATATATATACAGTATATACCACTATAATGATTCTATGTGTTTATGTTGGGACTCATATTTGTTATGGTTAGATATTGGATATATTAAAAAGATTCAAACTCCTGAAAACTGAGTTTGGTAGCATAAAACAGCCCAGCAGGAACTGAGGAGTTGTAAATATTTCAAAGGCATGAAACATATTACACAACATGCTGATCTTCAAAGTTCATTTTTCAAGCACATAAAGAGGAATACAAAATGCACTATTTTGCTGTAATGGAATGGCAATGAAAGCAAAGACATATGCAACACAAGGGAAGATGTGTCTGTAAAGAAGAGCAAGCAACTGAAAGCTGATTACAGATAATTAATTATGAGACCCCAAAATACAACTGCATTTTTAAAGATACAACTTACTAGACAGAATGAAATTAAACAGTATGTGACATACCCTAGTTACTTTGAATTAGAAAATCCTGAGTGGCCTGAAAACTTCTGGCAGTTACCGGCCCCCCAACCGTGTCCCCCCCCCCCGTTTTACTTACCTGAGCCCCGTATTTCCCTTGGCAGAGATGCGTTGTCCCTCATTGCACGGGGGTCCCGGCTCTTGTATGGATAGATTGATAGCAGTGCAGCCTGTGGCTCCCACTGCTGTCAATCAAATCTAATGACCCTGTCACAGGGGGGTGGGGCCAAGTCCGGAATTCGTGTCTATGATGCTGAATACTGGACTCGGGAGCGCGCCCACAAGGTAACCCCCCCCCCTGGAAAAAGGCTTCTCCTAGGGGGTTATCTGATGCGAGGAGTAGCCACGAGAGCCGCCGAGGGACCCCAGAAGAGGATGATTGGGGCCACTCTGTGCAAAACAAACTGCACAGTGAAGTTAAGTATGACATGATTGTTATTTAAAAAAAAGACTTATAATCACTTTAAGAACCTCAAGATACTTTATTCCCCTCACTGCCCAGACCAATTTTCAGATTTAAGCGCTGTCACAGTTTGAATGACAATTACTCAGGCATGTAACACTGTACCCAAATTGCATTTTATCATTTTCTGAAACAGATAGGGCTCTTTTAGACAGGTGTTGAATTCTAAAGTAGCCTTAAAACATATTATTGCACCTATAGTGTTAATGTGCATTTGGATGTGCTGCACAGGCTTTCATGTTGCGTCAGCCAACTCTCCTCAAAATCCCTGTGAGATGTTTTTATTTTTTTTGTACAAAGCTAAAATGGGAAATTATAACTTTTGAGGATTGGAACAGTACCTTAAATACACTGCAAATGTCATTTTACTTGTTATGTGTTTCAATAGAAGTGAATAAAGGCAGTTGCAACGCATCAACACCTGCCAAACTCTGCAGGCAGCATTATTTTTGCCTCACCGCAACGTAAAGTAATGCTAACGCTGCAGTGTGAACACATTCATCAGCTCCCTATTTTAACAATTTTGAGTGGGATTGATAGGAAGTGTTAAAAATGCAACCCAACTGGATATTTTAAATGTCTGTGTGAAAGAGCCCGTCAAGGTTTCTTTTAGTGGTATTTAATCACAACTGGGTTTTTACTTTTTTGTTGTCATTGACAAGTTATTTTTCACACACAACACGAGCATACTTATAATTGCACCCCAAAACATATTCTCCTACACTTCCTGAGTATGGGGATACCACGTGTGTGGGAGTTTTTCACAGCCTAGATGCAAAGAGTCCCAAAAGCCAAGGAACACTTTTGAGCTTTCAAGGAGTATAAATTACACATAAGTTATGCATCTAATTTCCTGACTACCTATTACATTTTTTGAGGCACTGGAGCACCAGGACAGTGGAAGCACCAACAAAATGACCCCATTTTGGAAAGCAAACGCTCCAATGTATTTTCCGAAAGATTAGTGAGTCTTTTAAAAATGTACTTTTTTTGCCAAAAGTTTTTGGAAGATGCATGAAACAAAATATTTTTTTTTTTTTTTTTTTACACAAGGTTGTCAATTAACCACTTCCCGCCTGCAGCGCGGCTATCGGTCTTGCGGGGTGTCAGTCTGACACCCTGCATCTCCGATCTCGGTAAAGAGCCTCCGGCGGAGGCTCTTTACCACGTGATCAGCCGTGTCCAACAACGGCTGATCACGATGTAAACAGGAAGAGCCGTTGATCGGTTAGTCTAGTGTTACCAGGAATGCCATTTTAACTAGACAGACAGTACAGAAGGCTGAATCAAGGATGCACAATATTTCTTGTGGTTACAGAAGTGTAGTTGTTTGCATGGGATGGCTGCAGGGGTCAAGTCCTGGGGAAAAAAGTGTGGGAACTCCCACCGAAGATCCACTCCACCACCAAAAAAAAAAATGATACGCTCATATGCATAATTACTAAAGCGCATGTTTTTTTTCTTTAAGCAAGTTCTTTCTAAATCCCGCGATAACTCGTGGCAGACCTCCGCAATGTCTCCTGGGGACAATGACAAAAGCTCCCAGGACACATTGCGGCATCGAGGAAGTGACGGAATACCCGCACACTACCCGATGAATTCATATACAGGAAGCGGCCAGTAACATAAAGGATTAATAAGGTTCGCCTGCCCCTGACAAGTGAGTCAAGCTGGGCATCGCTGCTCAGTGAAGGATTGGCTCGGGTGGCTCGGCTGCTTTAGTCCTGCAAAGGGAACTGCGTTCCTGCTGTAAAAAAAGTGCAGGAACTCCGTTCCCACGCATTCCCGCAGGACTTGAGCCCTGGATGGCTGTGACTGGGGTTCCGCAGGAACATCGTTTGTTCAGGCACTGGCAGACACATCAGCAAACAGGCAAATGATCAGTCCAGGCAGCAGGCAGGAAAGTGGGTTGCAGGAAAGAAATTAGCTTGATTTCCCCATCAACACATACAGTGCTGAGCCATTGTCTGCTTCCGATCTTCAGACAATGATTATTGCTAGTGGCTATAGCAGCTGCTAGTGAAAATCACAGATAAAACCAAGCATGCTGGTTGTATCCAACTTGGTACACTAAGCTTGCCCATAAACAGTTTGAATCTTGGCCAGTTCAGCTGGAACCAGCTGAAAATTGAATTGTGTATGGCCTGCCTTAGGGCTCTTTCACACGGAGCGGACCGTTTCTGGGTCCGCTCCGTGTGTCCGCCAAAGCTCAGCGGGGATCCCCACACAGTGCAGGGACCGCCCTGTCTCTGCTCCGCTGTCCCCTATGGGGGACTGGATGCAGACGGACCGTCTGTCCGTCTGCATCCAGTCAGTTCCGCCGAACGGAAGAAAAATAGGGTTTCGTCCGTTCGGAAAAGCGGATCCCGACTGACGTGGACGCTAGCGGATGCTCCATCCGCTAACGGACGCGTTCCCATAGGGATTCATTACAAGTCCGTTAACGGACTTGTAATGAACGGACGAACGGTCCGCTGGTGTGAAAGGACCCTTAGAGCACTGGACTAAATGCAAAGTAGTGATTCTATTGGAAAACATATCTCCCTTGCCAGCTATAGTATTCTGACAGCTAATACCTGTAGTTATCAGACTATCCAAATCAACTTTGGTCGAGCCCAGATATGCCAAAAGAGACTACCTTTAGTATCTGGCTTTTGTTTCCTGACTTGCTCTCAAATACAGTAGACACGTGCATTCGTTTTCATCCGAATGCATTTTCATCCGATTTTCGGGTATTTTCATTATCGTTTTAACAAACAAAAACGAAAGACATAAAAAATGCATTTTTTTTTCATTTTCGTTGTTACAACAGTTCGATATAGATAGGAGATTCGGCATGATGCTGACAATAGCAATCTGTGTCTATCGAATCTGCGGTCGAATGTGCCTAACCTAAACTCTATTAGTCCAAGATTATTCTACATAGAGAGGAAATATTCGACATAGAGAGAAAAAGATTCGACATTATAGAGACAGTTTTGGGGTAGACCATTTGACATGAAGATTCGACGAAGCAGCAAAAAACATACAAATGTTGAGTCTGTCATTGAAGGCTTATGGGGCCAGATCCACAAAAGAGATACGCCGACTTAACTCGATTTTTCTAAATTTACACGGCGTGTATCTTTGCGCCCGATCCTCAAAACGAGAAGCGCCTGAAATTCGGGCTTTTCCGTCCTACCTAAAAATATTACGCTGGCGCATTCTCGTGCGCAAATTACGCTAGGCACGCCGCTTTATTTGATAGGCAAAGATGCAAATGAGGGAGATAGGGCGATCCACAGAATTAAGTGTGTGCGCCGTAGATTACGCCCTGTGCGCACCTGTTAGTTTTTTGGTGGGATTTTACACATTATAAAAGCAGCCCTAATTTTACACATGCCGTCTGAATGTCTGCTGAAGCAACACCATTCAGGAAGAGCTCAGCACACAAACGTTCAGGACTGAAATCTCTCTGCCAAAATGCCAGGACCAGCAATGATACTAGCTGCATTAGTTGATATAGAGACACAAAGAAGGAGGAGGGCACAGAGGAGGAGGATGAGGGCACAGGAGAGGGTCTACCGCCCACGGCAAGATTTGTTTGGCATGCCTGCTTGTGAAGTTTACCGCACCTACAGATTTACCCGTGAGGCCATCCTGGAATTAACATCAATACTTCAGGATGATATTATCAGCCCAACCCAACGCTCCCATGCCCTGCAGCCACTCACCAAAGTACTGGCCACTTTGCATTTTCTGGCCACTGGCTCATTCCAACGCACAAGTGGAGGCGTGGCTGGGATGGCACAATCCTCCATCAGCAGGTGTGTGCACCAAGTGGTCCCTGCAATCCTGCTGCGCATGGGAAATCAGTTTCAGAAACCCACCCAGGAGGATCAGCGTTTAAAGTCAATGACCGACTTTTACAACCTTGCCAGATTTCCACGCACCATCGGGGCCATTGATTGTACCCATGTGGCACTACAACCACCCCATGATACTGAGCACATGTTCCGGAATCGTAAAGGCTGGCATTCCATTAATGTGCAAGTCATCGTCGATGCCCATGGCCTCATCTGGCACGTCTGTGCTAAATTTCCTGGATCCTGCCATGATAGTTACATTTACCGGCAGACACAGATCTCCAGAGATTTTGACCAGAACATGTATGGAGACAGCTGGCTGATTGGTGAGTGACATGTGTGTCAGGTATGTCCCCCCCATGATGCTGACATCACAAGGGGCACATGCATGACTAATATCCTCCTGTCTTTTCCCTTACAGGTGACTCTGGATATGCCTTGGGACCTCATCTAATGACCCCATTCAGGAACCCCCAAACCCCAGGAGAGCAACGCTACAACCAGGCGCACATACGAACCCGGGGAGTGGTTGAACGGACCTTTGGGCTTCTGAAGTCCCGCTTCAGATGCCTGGATAAGTCTGGGGGTACCCTGCTGTATTCCCCTGACTTTGTGTGCCAAATAATTGGGGCATGTTGCATACTCCACAACTTTGCCCTCAGAAGGGGACTGCATATTGACTTATGTAATGACCTGACCCCTGACCCAGGCAATACTATCCCAACCAACTCTACCCGGTCTGCTGAGGGCACAACAGCTAGGAGACGCCTTGCAGAAGGCATTTTTTCCCAGTAAATGTACATGATTAATGTCACAATAAGTATGTTTTTTTTCACTGTAAATGCACATGATTAATGTCACAATAAGTATGTATTTTTTCACTGTAAATGCACATCAATAAAGTCACAATGATAATGCATGAATGCACACCACTGTGGTTCCTTGCACAGACACATCACATGCACATCGAATTGGATTAGATCCAAGTCCCCCCCCCCCCCCTTGGGACTTGGGAGCAGTAACGCCACGCCACGGCTCCAATTATGTCACTGTGCATTCATACACCATTCAGGAACCTGGGATTGCACTTCTCCCTGGTCCTGGGGATCCCTTCTCCACCAAAACTGAGGGTGACAACCTTAATTTCTTAGGAATGCCACCCCCCCACATTCACACATCATTCACACACATAAACCAAATCATAAGTACAGAAGACCAAATAAAAAAAAAAAAAATATGCATAAACAAAAAAAAACAAGTATCCCAGCAAATTTTTTAGCGGCGGCGATTGCTACGCCTTGGCTGGGCAGGGGCACGGGCAGGGGCACGAGCACGGGCAGGGGCACGGCCACGGCCACGGCCACGCCGTCGCGGAGGATGTCCATTGGGGGGGTGTTGAGCTGGGAAAGGAGGAGCCTCCTGGGGGGGTTGAGCTGGGGAAGGAGGAGCCTCCTGGGGGGGTTGAGCTGGGGAAGGAGGAGCCTCCTGGGGGGGTTGAGCTGGGGAAGGAGGAGCCGCCCCTGCTGGCCTGCCCTCCATGGCCCCTGCAATGCGAGTGAGACAGGCAGTGAGGGCAGCCGCATTGGCCTGGCCAGACCTTGTATTGTCCTGCACAGCCTGGGTCAGGGCACTCAGCTCATGGGCCACGCGCGTTGTGGCGGTCTGTATGTCATTCAAACATGTTATGACCGCCGTTGAGTTGGTGGCCACATCACCGAGTGCCTCCATCATTTCACCATGGCTGTGCTCCATCTGCGTCAGTTTTTCCAGAATTTTACCAAGAATGCGGGTCTGCCGGGCATTGTCCTTCACCACACTGGCCGACAGACGCTCGCCCACAGCCACGGTCTCCTGGGTTGTCCCCCTGGCTGCCGCTGAGTCTTGCGGGCCTGGAGGAGGGGAGAGAGTGACCCTGGTGACTGGAGGCCTGTTGGGGGAGAAGTGGGAGGGGCTACCCCTGATGGTGGCCTGACTGGTGCCAGCCTCAGGGGTAGTCTCAGGGGAAGACTCAAAGGTCATCATATCAGTGGCCAGGAGGACTTCCCGGCCAATCTGCATATTTTCCTCCTCCTCCCCCTCATCATCCTCCTCCCACTCAACCTCAACCTCCTCCCCCTCAACCTCCTCATGAGTGTAGGTTTGGCCAATCCCCTCCCCTGGGGAATCCTGCCCTTCTTGGGACTCATCATCTGCCTGTCTTGGGGGTGGTGCTGCAGCCTGGCCCGATGGGCCTGCAACCTCCTGGCCTCCAACCTCCTGGCCTCCAACCTCCTGGCGTGGAACCTCCTGGCGTGTAACCTCCTGGCCATCTGTGGAGGACACAAAACAATCACATGTTTGAGGAACCACACACTTGGCACATCTTCCCTTCCCCCACACATGCTAATCAACAGAGAATAAACCAAAAAACATACCTGTCCTCCTAGGAACATCTGACGTATAGCCAGGCAGGCCCACCACCTGCTGTGGGTGGAAACACTGGGCCACTGCCCATTCCTCCTCCGTCAGTCTGACTGGGCAGGGTCCCCCTCCTCCAGTGCCCCTGGTATGGGCGTCGATCCTTGCCATCTTAGTCCGGACGACGCTTCTCAGATCGTTTATTTTTTTCTGTATGCCAGCGGGGGTCCTAGTCTCCCCCCCCCCCCGCCGCATTGATCTGGTCCGTTATCTTTTTAAGAAGCTGCCTCCTCCTGGCCGGGGTGGTGTTCTGGCTCTCAGGGCCATGCAGAAATCGCCCATATTTCACAATGCCCCGAGCAAGAATTTGCTTCTCTCCCAGGGTGAAATTAAGCTTCCTGCGTTTAGGGGGCATCTCATACACCACCCAGCAACAACAAACACACCCGACAAACAATCGACAATACACACCCAAAAACCTGACAAAAATCTATACCACAAAAAAATCAAGAAAATCTAAACACACAAGGACACAGCTAATAGTAATTCAAAAAGAAACACGCACCAACAAACACCAAAAAACAAACACCAAAAAACAATCAGCAAAAAACAATCAGCAAAAACAATAACAAACAAATTAAATAAATACACTTCTCAAACACAAACAACAACTAGACTCTCCAACTCCTCAAACACTTTTCTCACAAACACAACTTACCAACACACAAACAAACAGAGCAGAAGCAAATTGCTCATGGAAGGGGAACAATGGGATATACTTTAGCAAGGGAAGTGTGTGTGTGTGGTGCTTTTTAGACACAGGGCGATCCTCAAACTAAGTACACTTGGCCTTTTACCTATCTCACTGATTGCGCCGAGATAAGTTCTGCACATGCCCAGTGAGGTCCCGATTCGTGCGCGCATGCGCAGTAGGGCCGGCGCCTCATTTGCATGGGGTCACGGCTCATTACAATGAAGCACGCCCACTTCCTTCCCACTTGCAAAAACCCCGCCTTACGCCTCTGAATTTAAGTTACGCTGGCGCACATTTAGACGCAAATGCGCTGTGGATACGGCACTTACGACACCAACTTAGGGCAACGTAACTTAAATCACATAAGTTAGGAAAAACTAAATTTGCACCGCTGGCTGAGGATCTGGCCCATGGTGTCTGTCGAAAGTTCTACGAAGATTCGACAAGCAGCTTAACTGTACGATGCTGTAATCGTACATTTCCGGTCAAATGTTCGGCCCACAGGCTATAAAAGAATTTGAATGTTGGTTGACTGGTAATAATTTTTAAGTACAGTTATTACTAGTGTTATACAACATTAGAATTCTTCTATAGCTTGTAGGCGGAACATTCGACCGAAAATGTATGATTGCGGCGTTGTACAGTTTAGCTGCTCTGTCGAATCTTCTTAGAACATGCGATGGACACCATAAGCCTTCAATGACAGATTCGACCTTAATTCATTCGGATTTTTGGACAAATGCATTTTTTAACGATACAAATGTAGCGCCCCCTTACTTTCAGTATGGAGTTGGTGGGGAATGGGAGAGTTATTTTGCTCCCATTCATAATTTGCTAAATTTAGGCTGCTGTCATTCCTGGGCTGTCCTGTGGGTCAGTCTGCGCTCCAGGGGTGCCGATCCAACCCCTGGGCGACAGTTGGCGCTAGAGGGGTTCTGGCAGAGCCGCTTTTCCCCAGCAGCCAATGAGAGGAGTTTTCCCCTCACGGGGCATGCTGGGGGAGAGTATATCTGTGGCAGACGCCATTTTCGTTGGTTCTTCGCGGGTTCCAGGTGCGGCACCCACCTTTAGGGTGTGCGCATCCAACAAACCCCGGCGATATGGCCTACCAGGCCGGGGTCGCATGCTACGCAGAGCTCCATGTTGCTGAAAGGGGCCCCAGTGACTTGCTGGGTCCCCGGCTCTATTGAAGAGATCCCAAGCTATGTGCTGAAAGGTGGGGGATCGACTCCAGGAGAACCCAGGGGCGGGTTATCTGAGGGGGCCTGAACGAACCATCGGGGATCTGGTGACCGGGACATTGACAGGTACGCTTCAACTGTCACCCGGTGACCCTAATCTAATTTACTGGGAGGATTCGCTCAATCCATTTAGCTCAACCAAGTACTAGGCCTGTTGCAGAATTCCTTAGAGCCAGGCCTGTGGCAGAGGTTTGTTCCTCCCAGCAACCTTAAAGTGGCGCTTCGGCTGCCAGGCTCGTGGCAAGAGTCTGTCCGGAGGCACTTCACCCACTCTGGCTAGAGTGGCGACGAACTGTATCTACTACTACTGAGAGCAGGATTGCTCCTTCTCATATCCAGGCCTGATACTGCAAAGTTCTCTATTGCTTCATCAACCTTTTCTCTCACACTCATGTTGATGTCGGTCATGTTGGGCCTGAGAATAAAGCATTCAGAAAACCTTTATTTACTGACTGGACATTCGCTCACTAATCTACTCATCAACTTCACGCCTAGACAACGGTAAGAGGTAACTTAATATGCCGATCCCAAAACAACCAGCGGCTCCTGAGGGGGTAGCTCTACACAAAATAAATAAAAATGAATTTCGGGAGTAACTAAATTAATTAATTTTTCGGACGAAAACTAAATTCCGAAACAAAATATTTCAGTGTGCACATGTATAAAATACAGTATAACATCATCCAATTGGTTGGTTTGGACAGTGAATATTTGCATTTGGGTCAGTGATTTTGTTTTATAACAGTAACTCAAAAGTGAAAAGATAATAAAGAATGCATCTTGAAATTTAGCTTTGCTCTTATTTTTATGGTTCTGCTAGCAACAGAACCTTTCATATTTTAAAATACTTTAATGCTGCTTGAATTGTTCTGTCATCCCTGCTTCTCACTGCAAAATCATTTGGTGGAAAATATACTAGCCAGGAAATGTATGCTGGTACATGAAGAATCCAGTGCCCTGCAGATATTATGATGTAAAAGACAAGATACCACATTTATGACTGAAACGGTGCAATGATATTAGTATGTTGCCAAAAGCATTATATTTACTTAAAAGCTTGTGACACTAAGAGCAAATATATTTCACTGTAATCAAGTCTAATAGCTGCCAGGATATTTGTAGTAAATACCTCTAAAATTGTTTTTCTAATATCTTTCCAATGCTTTAGGGCAGTAATGTTTTCTTTTCTTTCAAACTGAATTGCTTTTTACAGGTCATGGTGCTGTGCTGAATGCAGAGGGTGATGTGGAACTTGATGCAATTATAATGGATGGCAGAAATCTTGCTGTAGGTGCAGTTTCCTGCATCAAAAATATTGCTAACCCTGTCATGTTTGCACGAACAGTTATGGAGAAGGTACAGTAGGCTAAGTTTTTTATTGGTGTATGTGACAACAGTCAATGCTGACTTTTTCATAACAGAACTATGTGCATTGTAGCATTTGCTCTGACGGGACAACTGCACATTTAAACTACATTTTATAGATAGCCTCTCTTGAGCTGAAAACATAAAGGTATGATGCAAAGACATTAAAGTGTACCTGTGTCCAGCCTATATACATTGAAGCATTTATGTTTTCTTAATAAACAGAAAAAATATGGAAAACAAGCCCTCATTGACTATCCAACACAAGAGAGTGAAGCCGCACCATTGTGATACTTCATGTGAAGATCGACTTTAGCTAGTGTCCTCCCATATGCCACTCCCATGAGTGTGTCACCCTCCCATGGGCTTAATAGAGGTGGGAGTGACAATCTGCACCAGGGTTATGCACATCATTAGTCATGTCTGATATCAGATACAGCTGAGTTAATAGGAGAAGCAGAACATCCACTGATCTCAAAGGGCTACATTCAAATAACTAGTACATATGCAGCACTGACATAATAGATTGATGTTACAGTACACAAAACAGGTTACAGCCACACTTGATCTAAAAAAATCTATTTTTTAAGCTTTAAAAATAAATGAGCCCAATGTAACAAACCTTCGGCAATAACCAAACCTTAAAGATATTCTAGGTCTTTACCTATAAAGATTGCCTGTGTCTCCAAATTAAATTAGGTATCAAGGAACTCCGGTGTGACACAAAAGACATAATATGCCTATAGGAAATTGAGTGGAAGTGCTAGTTCCTAGTAAGACCCTTAACTAAATTTGATATGCTCAGCTGGATCGAAAAAAATAAATAAATAACAAAATCGAACTCCAATATTGACCTCTGTAACTTTTGGCACTGTGGAGGAAATCATTCTCAAAAACTTTAACAAAGGCATTGAAATCACAGCTTCTATCATCTTGTTTATCTTGCACCAGGGACATGGAAACCTTCCAAACTTTTAATGTAAACAAACAGCAGGTGTTCTGAGCTGTTAGAAACTGACTGAAATCCCACGTTATAGTCTTGGATCTTTAACTGATTAGTCAGTGAGGGCTCTTTTTAGTGCTCTTTTACTGCTTATCAGCATATGTACTGTAAATACTTTTGTAGCATTACCCACAGAGGAGCTGCTGGATTTTTGGGCGGCACATTACCTCATGGCTCCTCCGAATTCCTAGGGGTGAATGATGCATATTGCATAAACAGAAGTAAATGAATGTCCACGACAGGTGCTCTTTGCTGTGCTCTTTATTACCCAGCCGGGTAAAAACATTAAACTTGTGGTGAGGAAAGTAAAGTTGAAGAGAAGGGAGAATAGCAGATTCAGGCGTGATAATAGGGAAACAGTCCTGCTCCCAAGCGTAACACTTCTCTGCGCCACTCCCACCAGAGTGGGTTTAGCGTACCCGGACAGGCCACTCTCACTGACCTGGCAGCCGGAGTATCACTCAAACAATTGTAGGATAACATCTCTGCCACAGACTCTCCTTGGTGAACTTGAACTTGAGGAAATAGTCTCTGCCACAGACCCCCCTCAATGAGCCTCAGAAAGACACCTCTGCCACAGGCCCTCTCTGGGTTAGATTCCTGTAGTTATCCCCTCTTGGATAGTTATGCCTGGATCTCCTTTAACTTGTCGCCCAGGTACCGACTGATAGGTGATCAATCCCTCAGTGTGCGGCTACCTTGATCCCCGGTGGTTTGTAGAGGCCCTTTTGGACCACTAGCCTCTCAATGGCGCTCCTCAGACTGACTCCCCACTGAACAGCAGTACAGCTTGGGATCTTCAAAGTGGGAACCCAGTCACACACTGGGTTCCCGTCGCTGTTCAGATGCTCCGGGCCAACATGGTCCCAGAACCAGGAACACCGCGTGGCACGCACACCCCGGCCAGGTAGGCCATAATGCCACCCTAAAGGTGGGTGCCACACTGGACGAAGAAGACCCAGAACCAATGACGTCTGTCCCATAAATACCCCTCCCCAGCATTCACAGCGAGGACAAACCCTCCCGATTGGCCGCTGGGAAAGAGCACCCAAACCTTGGCTCTACTGCTGCCACCTGCAGCACCGAGGCTGGAAGAACACCCCAGTACAACAGAATAAGCCTGCAGCACAGCCAAGCTGAGACAGATTGCATTTAACAATCTGGATCAGAGTATAACTACACTCTGATCTACCCTTAAATTTGACTAGCACCGGTACCATAAAGTACACAGGCGCTACACTTTTAATTACATAATCTGGGCACACGTGTACTTTAAGACCCCCCCCTTGATGACCAGGCCATTTTTTGCGATACGGCACTGCGTTACTTTAACTGACAATTGGGCGGTCGTGCAATGCTGTACCCACATAAAATG
Organism: Rana temporaria; assembly: GCF_905171775.1. Lineage (NCBI taxonomy): Eukaryota > Metazoa > Chordata > Amphibia > Anura > Ranidae > Rana > Rana temporaria. The sequence continues at coordinate 220,131,389 of NC_053492.1, forward strand.
TATGTCCTTTTTTCCCACAAATAGTGTTTTCTTTTGGTGGTATTTGATACCACTATAAACAAAAAAGACCGACAATTTCGAAAAAAATTTTTTTTACATTCTGCTATAAAACGGATCCAATTTTTTTTTTTTTTAAATCAAATCTCTTCATCAATTTAGGCCAATATGTATTCTTCTACATATTTTTAGTAAAAAAAATCCCAATGAGCATATATTGATTGTTTTGTGCAAAAGTTATAGCGTCTACAATCTATGTGATGTATTTATGTTTTTTTGTTTTTCTTACTAGTAATGGCGGCGATTAGTGACTTAGGCCCCTTTCACACAGACGGATCGTTCAGGTCCACCTGTCAGTTTTGATAGCGGACCTGAACGGCCGCTCAATGCAGTCCTATGGAGCGTCGGATGTCAGCGGAGACATGTCCGCTGACATCCGACCCGATGCGATCCGCCAAAATCAGACGTATGGCGATACGTCCATGGCGGATCGGGTGAGATCTGACAAACGGACATGCTGTCTGTTTTCATCAGATCACTCCATAGGAATCAGCGGCGCTGCACAAGCCCCTCCCCGCTGAGTGAGCAGAGAGGAGCTTGTCATCCGCCAGCTCAGCGGAGATCTGTGGACTGATCTCCCGCTGAGCTGGCAGGAGCAGGCGGACTCTGTGTGTAACTGGCCTTATAGTGGGACTGTGATATTGCAGTCGACAAATCAGACACTGATGCCGCGTACACACGACCGTTTTTCATTAAGAGAAAAATTCTATTTTTTTACTTGGTCATTAAAAATGATTGTGTGTAGGCTCCAGAGCATTTTTCTCGACGTGAAAAATGGGCATTAAACATTTAGAACATGCTCTAATTTTTCACGTTGTGAAAAACGGTTGTGTGCAGGCTTTAACGACGGGAAAAAATGCGCATGCTCAGAAGCAAGTTATGAGACGGGAGCACTCGTTCTGGTAAAACTAGCATTTGTAATGGAGATAGCACATTCGTCACGCTGTAACAGACTGAAAAGCTCGAAGACTGAAAAGCGCAAATCGTCTCTCACCAAACTTTTACTAACACAAAATTAGCAAAAGCAGCCCAAAGGGTCGTGCCATCCGAATGGAACTTCCCCTTTATAGTGCCGTCGTACGTGTTGTACGTCACCGGGCTTTGCTCCAGCATTTTTGTTTCACGATCGTGTGTATGCAAGAATCAAGTCGAGAAAAACATTGTTTTTTCCATGACATTAAAAACGGTCGTGTGTACGTGGCATGACACTTTTGACACTTTTTGGGGACCAATGGTACTAATACAGTGGCCAGTGCTAAATAAATTTGCACTGTCACTGTACTAATGACACTGGCTAGGAAGGGGCTAACATCAGGGGTGATCAAAGGGTTAAATGTGTGTCTAGCCAGTGTTTGTGTACTGTGTGGGAGGTGCTTTTAATAGTGCTTTTCAGGAACACAGGATCCATGCCTTCCCTACTGACAGAACGGCAAAATGCCTTGTTTACATAGGCAGATCACTATTCTGGCTCTCTTCCTAATGATTGGCAGTTACCAAGGAACATCAAGTCTGCGGTACCTGCTGTGATTATACATGCATGCGTGCACCCAGACCTGGAAGTGTCAGATCATGTACTAGGTACCTGATACTATGTAGACATGTGCACACTGAAATATTTTGTTTCGTAATTTTGTTTTCGTCTGAAAAATACATTTATTTAGTTACTCCCGAAATTAGTTTTTATTTATTTTGTTTTTCGTAAAAAAAATTAATGCATTCGTCCAAAAATCCAAATTAAGGTTGAATCTGTTATTGAAGGCTTATGGTGTCTGTCGAATGTTCTAAGAAAAAAAAACACAGAAGATTCGACAGAATCTTTAAAAAAAAAATATATATATATATATATATATATATATTTTTCGACTCTTCATGTCTCTCTATGTCGAATCTTCATGTCTCTCTATGTCGAATCTTCTCTCTCTATGTCGAATCTTTTCTCTTTATGTAGAATAATATTGGACTAATAGAGTTAAGGTTAGGCACAATTAAGGTCGAATCTGTCATTGAAGGCTTATGGTGTCTGTAGAATGTTCTAAGAAGAAGAAGAAGAAGAAGAAGAAGAAAAAAAAAGAAGAAGATTCGATAAAATCTTTAAAAAAAATTTGACTCTTCATGTCTCTCTATGTCGAATCTTCATGTCTCTCTATGTCGAATCTTCATGTCTCTCTATGTCGAATCTTCATGTCTGTCTATGTCGAATCTTCATGTCTGTCTATGTCGAATCTTCATGTCTGTCTATGTCGAATCTTCATGTCTTTCTATGTCGAATCTTCATGTCTCTCTATGTCGAATCTTCATGTCTCTCTATGTCGAATCTTCATGTCTCTCTATGTCGAATCTTCATGTCTCTCTATGTCTAATCTTTTCTCTATTTGGACTAATAGAGTTAAGGTTAGGCACATTCGACCGCAACGAAAACGAAAATAAAGCATTTGTTTATGTCGGATCTTTTTAGTTTTCTGTGCTTTCGTTATCGTTTGTTAAAACGATAACGAAAATACCTGAAATTCGGACGAAAATGTATTCGGACGAAAACGAATGCACATGTCTGCGCAGCAGAGCCGCCTTGCCACGGTATTTGTAAGTTATAAGATTAGCACACGGTTAAAAGGGGTTCATTTAAGCAGCGTTGAGTAAAACAGTGTTCCCCTTTTAAAATTACAGTAAAGTGACACTAAACACTGGTTTTAAAAATAATCTAATATGTATTCCTAACTTACTACTGTGATCCAATTTCCTGATATAGTATGTTTGTTCTTCATCAGCCCACTATATGTAGAAATGTAGTCACCCTCTCTTGCTTAAGATGAACTAAGGTCTGTGAGTTTTTTAGTTTGCATAGAGCAGTGCACATGACCACAACTATAATGTATTGCTTGTTTCAAACAAACAGAAATGAGGAGGAAAGGAGCTCAAAGATATAGAAAAGCACAATAATTTATTGAAAAATAGATTACAGAGCCATTTAGTATTGGATGTGTATGGATTTGTAGAGAATATGGGTGATGAGCTGTCAGTGCCCACGCAATTGGTTCAGTGATCTGGTGATCTGAAATCTCTTCTCCCACTACTATCTGCAGTGCTTACTGGACAGATCCAAGTAATTATCTGTGCTGGTGCTGACTAATCAGAATTGCTGTAATCCATCCTGAAAGAACTGCATTGGCTGTATGGACGCTGACAGCTCAACAGCAACAGATGTAAGTGCAGCAGGAATGGGGGAGGAGAGTGTTAGTTCAACTTTTGCTTTTTTATAAAGGTGAACTTAAACTTTAAAGTGATTCTAAAGCCTAAACATTTTTTCTACCTTAAAGTGGTTATAAAGGAAGAAGGTTTTTTATTCATTCTATGCATGAAGATAAAACATCTTCGATGTGCAGTACCCCTCCCCCCCCCCTCAGCCCCCTAATACTTACCTGAGCCCATCTCTATCCAGTGATGTGCATAAGTGCCTCAGCCACCCAGGACTCTCTTCCCTGACTGGCTGAGGCACAGCAGTGGTGCCATTGACTCCCACTGCTGTGAATCAAAGTCTGTCAGCCATTCAGTGGTGGGGGCACTTGAAAGGAGGGAGGGGTCAGGATAACCAAAGAGGGACCATAAAAAAGGAGGATCTGGGCTGCTCTGTGTAAAACCCTTTTCACGGACCAGGTATGTATAATATGTTTGTTATTTTTAAAGAAAAAAACAAGACTTTAGTATCACTTGAATGCATTCCTTGAATATAGATAAAAAAATTAGGTAGCTGTATGTCCCCTCAACATTTACCAGAGACCTTACTCAATCCAGCATTGTGCCCATCTCTAGCGGCTCTCCTCACTCTCATTGGTTTTGCTGAGGCAGTGAGAGCCATTGTCTACCACTGTTGTCAGTCAAATCCTGTAAAGGGTGGGCGGGGGCATAGCCATTCTGTCTGTGTCTATGGAAGCAGCTTCCTATGGTAGCACACCAAAAAGAGGAGGAGCCAGGAGTGCCAGCTGGGGACCTAAGAAGAGAAGGATTGTGCGCGTTTTGTGCAAATACAGAGCAAGTAAGTATATCATGTTTGTTATTTTTTATTAAATTACTTTAAAATCACTTTAAATATTGGAATGTTAGGACCTTTGTTAGCTTTTAGTTCTGCCTGTTTCCCTTTTGCATTGTTGTACCCTGAAACATCTGTTAGAAAGTTGGTTCTTAAATGCTAATCATCTGTTAAGTAGACATCAATCAATTAAAAAATAGTGATTTATAAAGTAACAGGTGCCATGTCTCATTTGAATCATATATTATATCATTTCAGTTTTACATACCATTTTTCCACAATAGAGATCAGTTGTTAGATTGTATTTAATAAGGTCATCCTTGCAGTACAAGGGTTCACACTACATGTTGATATATCACATTTTCCAGTTGTCCAGTTAATTGGCTTGTGCCTGCACTGTTTATCCAGAGAGGATTTCCTGGTACAATCTTAGTTATTAAAATAATGTAATATTTAGTCAGGGATTATCTTATATGGGCAGTTTATACGTTGATGAGCAATGACAGACACCTACTATATTGTCAAAAGTTGATACACCTGCCTTCACACGCTTGTGAACTTTAATGGCATCCCAGTCTTACACACGACTGTTTTTCATGATGAGAAAAATGCAATTTCTTAAATAGGTCATTAAAAACCATTGTGTGTAGGCTCCAGAGCATTTTTCGCGACGGGAAAAATGGGCATTAAAAATTTAAAACATGCTCTTCTTTTTCTTGACGTTTTTCCCGTCATGAAAAATGGTGGTGTGTAGGCTTTAACGACGGGGGAAAAAAACCTGCATGCTCAGTAGCAAAGTTATGAAAAGGGAAATTTGCCTAATCAAGCCCAAAGGGTGGCGTCATGAAAAATGGAACTTCCCCTTTATAGTGCCGTCCTACGTGTTGTACGTCACTGCATTTTGCTCAAGCATTTTTTTTTTCATGAGCGTGTGTATGCAAGACAGGCTTGACAAGGTGGACAGGTTAGGGCTGATCGTACATACTGGGGCAGGGAGTTCCAGAGGTTGGGAGAGGCTCTGGAGATGTCCTGAAGGCGGGCATGGGAGGAGGTAACAAGGGAGCTAGAGAGCAGGAGGTCCTGGAAAGAGTGAAGGGGATGATTTGGGTGATATCTGCAGATGAAGTTGGCGATATAGCTGGGGGCAATGTTGTGGATGGCCTTGTATGTTGTGGTTAGCATTTTGAATTTTATACGGTGGGGTAGGGGAAGCCTGTGAAGGGATTGGCAGAGAGAAGCAGTGATATAGTTATGTAGCAAAATCGCAGAGCAGCCAGAGTGATTCAGCTCTCCAGCCACTTTGCATGGCTGGCTAGGGGGCAGTGTGGTGCATGATTCAGTGCACCCCACCCACCTCCTTTTGTTTTGGACAAGCTTTATTTAAAGTGTACAAAATGTACACTTCTTTCACTGTAATGTCAGGTGGTGCGCTGTGCTGCAATGCCTGACATAGCAGTGCGATTAAGGCTAGTACAATAAAATGTAGCATGTCTGCATTTTATCGCAGCACACTGCAGATCAGCGCTAGGCTGCATTACAGTGTTGGTGGAACACATAAGAAATAATTGTTTCCTGTGTGTCCCTGAGGTGATAAATGTTTTACCATGTGATAAAACATCAGTCACTGCATATAGTGTGAACTGGCCCTGAGGCCTCGTACACACAGGCAAGAACCTCGTCAGGAAAAAACTTTGTTTTTCCCGACGAGATTATTGGCAAGAATCTCTTGCCGCCCGAGTGTACACACAGACCTTTTAAAAGAACCGTGGTTCTCTTGAAAGGCAAGAACGCAGTGATGTCATCCCGTATGACGAGCATGCGCTCGTCACATTCGATGCCGCCGCTGCCATCTTGCTTCACCCTACCTTTGCCATGGAAGCTACTGCGCATGCGTCAAAGTCATTTCGAGCATGCACGGGTTTCCACTGCGACAGGTAAGTAAACACACTCTCGGGTTTCTCGTCGGGAAACAGGCCAACAAGAATCTCAACGAGAAAATAGAGAGCAGGATCTCTATTTTTCTTGTCGAGATTCTGGCCAGATTTCCAGACGAGAAACCTGAAAGCCTCCTACACACGCTCGGTTTACTCGGCAAGAAAGCTCTGCCAGCACCTTTCGAGGCTTCAGGGTTTACTAAAATGTTGCCTAATTTTTTTTTTTCTTTTAATCCGCCCCTACTAGTAAATCAAGAATAAAAGCTACAATAAAAGCTACAATAGTAGTTTTAATTTATGAATAAATGCAGAGCAGGACCCGAGCTGTCAAACTGATATCTCATTGATGAAGAATACACAAAGAGAAGGCCATTCTCTCTGTGCAATTATTAGAGTTCCGTGACACCCAGGCGTTAAACTTTTAATACAGAGCACACTGACACCAGAGCAGAGGGCCACTGTTTGTACAAGGGGAGTAATGATCTAACTGTGTATTCTGCTAGGACATGGCTGAGAGATGCAGCTGCAGGCGAGGCTCCCGCCTGCTTTAGTTGTGCCCCCTGAAGGATGGGGGTGGACACAAAATGGATTTCTATGTCAATCTTTGGCTGATAAGAAATATATATATAAATTATTGCTTTTGTGTCTAGAGTTTAGCTTTAATAGTACTGATGACATTTTTCTGCCACACACCACAGAGAAAAACCTATGATAAAATGTATTTTTCTGTTATTTTTCTTTATTGCTGGCTTACTTTGATGATAGGTCAAGATACTGCTGCTATTGGAATTTCAGGATGCTGCTGTAGAGCTGCCACATATAATAAGTGTTTGGGTTACACAGGGATGAAATGTGTCTGAAAAAATTATAGATAACATTTTACTCTGTTACAAAAAATATATATAAAGGTTCCTGTGGATAATCATACCACAAACTGAAAGATAAATGAGAATTGGGTGAACTGAGTGGAGGTTCACTTATCTTTGTATACAGTAACCTCCTAAATAATGCTGTGGCAGCAAAGGTTAAAGTGATTTAAAGTCTTGATTTTTTCCTATAAAAATAATAAACATGTTATACTTACCTGCTCTGTTGCAGTAGATTTGCACAAAGCAGCCTAGATCCTCCTCTTCTTGGGTCCCTCTTCTGTGATACTGGCCCCTCCCTCCTTTTCAGTGTCCCCACAGCAAGCAGTTTGCTATGGGGTCACCCGTGCCCAGTCACAGTTCCCTGTGTCTATTCTGACACGGAACCCCAACCCGGCCCACCCCCTCTCTCCCCTGATTGGCTAGATGACTTTTATTGACAGCAGCCGATGTCTCAACCAATCAGGAGGGAGACTCTCGGATGGCTGAGACACCAGTGGACATTGCTGGACAGAGAGGGACCTCAGGTACAGTAAGTTTTAGGGGAGCTGAGGGGGGCTACTTTTACTTTTTTTCATAAAAGCGTATATTGATTGGTTTGCACAAAAGTTATAGCGTTTACAAAATAGGGGATAGATTTATGGCATTTTTAATCTTATTATTTATTTATTCTTACTAGTAATGGCGGCGATCTGCAAATTTTATCATTGCATCGTACACTTTTGACACAATTCTGAGACCATTAACATTTATACAGCAATCGGAGCTATAAAAATGCACTGATTACTGTATAAATGTCACTGGCAGGGAAGGGGTTAACACTAGGGGGCGATCAAGGGGTTAAATGTGTTACCTAGGGCAGTGTTTCTCAACCTTTTTTAAATCAAGGCACCCTATACATTTTATAGACAGTCTTGAGGCACCCTTCAAAATTATGGAAAGTCTTGAGGCGCCCCATTCTAAAATGTAAAATCTATTCTGATAGTTTTACACACACAGATTCACTGTCCTGCTCTGTTATCGGGCAATCGCTGGTGCCGCCGGGCTGCCAAGTGATGCGGCAGACACGCACACCCCCTAGAGGGCCGAGGACGTCATATGACGGTCGCCCAGAGAGACAACGGGTTTCTGCGGCCATCTTTTACGAAAGCTGGGTGGGAAAGTGGTTAAAGAGGACAAACATATTTTGATCAGGCATGATCTAGGATCAGAATTTACTTCCTGGACTGAGAGTCTAGAGAGGATACGTTTATGTACACTAAATTATTGTGCCTATGCAGTTCTTTGCTGTATTTACAAATGTATGACACAAATCAACCCCTAATGTCACCTTTCAACTTGTACTTTGCAGTCTGGCAGCCTGATAACTGGGTGAGATGAGACTGATGAGAAATTCTCCTTCACGAAAGCAGCAGACTCATCTCAGCCTGGGTAAAGTCAGTCACTGTGATGTTTTTTAGTGATAAACTATATTTTTGGACATGTCAGAAATTGATGCAGTCTTGTAAAGTTACTGACTTACTCACCTTAAATCAGCCAGGTAACTAGCATTTTCAGAGGCAGATCAGCAATGGTGGGATTTATATTACTTTGGCTATATTTCTCCTTTACATATGCTTATCTATGTTGGTGCATACCATTTTCTGTTGTACTACACTCCACTAATAGGAGATCTTCCTATCTATTCCAGTGCTCTTTGAGTTCTATTAATGAATGCTGCTTGTCACTATTTTTCTTTATCTTATGGGCTTCTAATTTGTGAGTTCTGGAGAAACTGTGCAGAAAATTTCATGCTGAGATTGTTTCTTTTTCATTTCCGCTTAGCTCTGCTCCTTTGATAATTGTTTGATTGTTTGTGCTTTGTAGCATTTTCCTAATGCTGAGACTTTTATTCACTTTCTTGTTGAGAGTTGGTGTCTCTTTTATAGCTGTACAGTAGGGTGTCCAAAAGGAACAGGTTATTTTTTCCATCTGTAAAGCTTCTTTTTTTTCTTGGCATGCTGTGCTCACAGCTGCTTTTCAGTGTACTGAACTATTTACTATCATGTCCTTTTTTCTTTGAACTAATTACACATTTTTATGTTTTTTTTTTTTTTTAATCTTCTAACATAATAGAGAGAGATTCATGAAGTGTCCAGAAAAATCAAATGTCATTGATTTTTAATTTTGTGAAACGGTATAGAGCCTTGTAATGTAAACAAAACGGAAAAAAAAAACCTAGAAAAGGCTTTTTTTTTTTCGAGCGTTATTCAATCGTTTTTCGAGCGTTATTCGAGTGTTATTCGAGCGTTATTCGAGTGTTATTCAAGTGTTTTTCAAGCGTTATTCAAACGTTATTCGAGCGAAGCCTCATCTGCAATCCCAACGTGCTGGTAAAGCACCGCTAAGACCCTAATGTTTTAGGGCGTTTTTGCAGTGCCTCAGTGTGAAAGGGTAAGGCGTTTTTACAGCGCTTTCAATTCATTTCAATGGAGAGGGGCGTTTTTGTAGCGTTTTTTTCAGCGCCCAAAAGCTGCTCCAAAGATGCTGCTTGCAGGACTCTTCTCAACACCCTGCCAGTGCAACGCCTCAGTGTGAATGGGTAAGGCGTTTTTACAGCGCTTTCAATTCATTTCAATGGAGAGGGGCGTTTTTGCAGCGTTTTTTTCAGCGCCCCAAAAGATGCTGCTTTCAGGAGTCAGTGTGAAAGGGTCCATTGAGATGCATGGAGAGCGTTTTAATAGCACTATTTTTAACGCTAAAACGCTGTAAAAATGCTTCAGTGTGAAAGGGGTCTAACTGTTGTGATGACAGTGTTATTTCTCTCTGTTTTAAATATAAAGTTTATTTTACATTTTGTTGCCCTATATTTGAATTATTTACCCAATTTATTAAAATGCTGCAGCAACCTTATGAAATCTCAAATTAAACCTGATGTATACTGGGCTGCCTGAAAGCTGTGCATGTCTTGAACTCTCTCCTGTCAAGCACTGTTATAAACTTTAAAAATCTGAGATGAAGTAAAGCACACATTGCTCTGTAATGAGACTGCGCTATTTACTGAAAATAAGCTAATACATGTTTTATTTGCACAGACGCTAAGGCTGTATTCACACTACAGCATTTTGAATTGTGGGCAGATTTGCCGTAGATATGCCCGCAATTTTACAGCGCCAAGGTGTGAATGACAAAATGGGGGACTCGCATTCGAGATGCCATTCATTTGAATGACTTCTCAAATTGTGGTGCGGGTCTGCCGCGATTGCTGTGTGATAAACCGTGCTCCAATGGCGGGAACCCGGATTGCGGCATACATGTCGCCCCAAAGTGGTTCCTGAACTTTTTTTTTGGCAACATGGGTTGTCGCAATTGCAGGACGTTTTATCCCTCGACAATCGCACACGCGCACCACAATTTCAGGTGTCATTTAAATGAATGGTATCTCAAATGCAGACTGAAGGCAAATCATAATTTGTGTTAGCTGACAAGTAAAGTGGCCTTTAAATATAATTCCAGCTTTTGCAACATGTTACAACTCTAGTTGGGTGTAGCAAATAACATAGTGACAACTCCTCCACCCCTTAAAAAGCTCCCTCCCTTCCAGTGACCGCATGCATTCTTGGTGCGATCTTCTCCCCTGCCTCCACTGTCTCTTTTGAATTTTTTGGGTCTGCCCACACAGCCTTGTCACTCATTTACAGAAGTTTGTGAATCAATGTTTGTGCTTCAAGCCCCATCTTCCATGACAGACAAACTTGTAGTTCTCAATGGAATGATCACTGCACTCATAGTCCATTGATGCTTCCTCCAGCTCGCCAACTGAAAGCCCGTACTTTGGTATGGACAGGTTGCTGTAGGAAGAATCTGGAGATACCTAGCTTTACACCTACGATCCACTGATTGCATGTGCAATTCTTTGAATGCTCCTATGCAAAAAATAATAAATGCATGTTTCTCCCTGCAAAAATGTGTGCGTTTCCTCATTGTTTTCAAAATTAGACTAATGCCACGTACACACGATCGGACATTCTAACAAGAAAACCGTGGATTTTTTCTGACGGAATGTTGGCTCAAACTTGTGTTGCATACACATGGTCACACAAATCTCGTCGGAAATTACGACCGTCAAGAACGCTGTATTGTACAAGACGTACGACGAGCCGAGATCAATAAAGTTCAATAGGCATTTCGGCATCTTCTGCTTGATTCTGAGCATGCGTGTTTTAGTGGCTGTCGGAATTGTATACAGGCAAGCGCCATTTCCCACCACATCGGACTTTTCTTGTCGGAATTTCCAATTGTGTGTACACGGCATTAGCCTTTGACAAAAAGTTCCTGGTATGGAATTTTATACAATATTGCATTAGTCCAGCTTGGAACATTGTACCTATGCATATACCATACCTGTGTGATCCTTCTAGAAGCTGGAAATCATTGTACCAAGTCACAGTATTAAATGGTGAGCCACAAAAATTTGGGGTGCATGTGCAGTTCCCCCATTTTGCTGTGAATCATGATTTGTTGTACAGAGAAACCAAAAAGCATGATGAAGTGATTGAACATTCTGTAGTACCTCTTTTAGGTGCAAAATTTTACATTTGACCCATGCTTCTGTGCTTGAGGGTCATCTCAGGGTGGCTAAAACTCAGAAATTGTTTTTTCAAAGGTTTTATTAGCCTTCAGTATACCAGGAAATCAATGACTTCTGTGAGTACTGCCCAGCCTGTTAAATAACCACCTCAAAGTCCCATTTTTTAAGTCCACTGGTACTGCCTATGGACTTGGTAAGCCCTTTAGTCAAGCCAGTTAGGGGTAACCAATACATTTTAGTGATTCTTCACTATGCCACCAGATATCCGGAGGTAAGCTCTTTCAGGAATACCTCATTCAAGGTTATCACATGGGAGTTGTTTCACATGTTCATAAAAACTGGGCTCCCATCCAGGATCCTGATCAATCAAAGTACCCCATTTTATGTCTAAGGCTATAAAGGAGCTCTGTAAATTGTTTAAATTTAAACACTTGTGCATTCCATGTAACCCATCTGTAAACTGATGGGTTAGTGGAATGCTTCAATGTAACTGGCTCAAAATGATGTATAGAAAGATGGGGTCTAAGGTCCCCAAACCAAAGAGCCAAAGAAAATGGGGGGCGCGAATGGACTATTGCAGTACTGGCTCAAAATGATGTTTTGTGATTGTTTACTGCCTCATATATTGTTTGCCATAAGGCAGGTATTACGGGCATCCACAGGGCCCTTGTAGTTGGTTTATGGAAGACACCCCTGTGGACTACTGGATGTGGTTAAATAGACAGGGGAACAAGAGGCTATGCTAAGTGTTGTGGAATGCTTTGTGCAAACGCAGGACCTTATGGAAAACATGACACTCATAACCAGAGAGCATTTGAAGACTGTGCAAGAGGCTCAAAATTGGTTGTACAACTGGTCTGCCAAGGTTAGAGAGTCTAAGCTTAGCGATCAGGTTCTAGTGTTGTATCAACTGTTGAGAGCAGATTCCTAGCAAAATGGCTAGGAAGATAACAAAATGGATTTTACATTTAAGGTCTTGCAGCCCGCAAAAAGAAAGTCCTACCAAGTTTATCATGTTAATCTAAATAAATTCTGGAAGGAAAGTGAAGTTTGGTAGTAGATCATAATTCAGGAAGATCCTAACACTGAGATTAGAAAGAATAAATAAGACCCTCTCCCTCCCTCAACAGGAATCCAACATGATGGACCTAAGTAATATAATTTAGCAAGATATTCTCACAGAGCAAGGACTGACATTAATCTGTATTACAATCCTGAAGACCCGAACCTCGGAATCACCGAGGAGTCCTCCAGTAGTTGGTCAAGTCTTACAGTCCTAGTGCCCAAGCCAAATGTGTGCCGCAGTTCTGTAGTTATTTAAGGAAAAAAATCTAGTCCCCAAACTGAATGTGTACCCAGTGCCATAATTAACTGAACATTTTGATCCAGCCCAGTACGATACCACTCTCAATTTAACAAAGCTTCACTAGCAAATCCCACTCTCCAAAGAATTAGCCTTTTGTAGACATTGTGCATATTTGTTAAGGGTACACTGTGGAGTCAAAGCCAGGTTTCTATGTTTGTACAACTGCAGTTAGTGAGAATAATTATTTTGCTGCTGGGTCTTGCATGATATGGTAGGAACTAGGCAGATCATTATTTTCTGTAGGTATCTTTGCTGCTAAGAAATATGACCAATTCCATTGTAATTGTCAGAAACCATGGTTAACACTGAATATTCTAGACAAAACAAACTAACAAAAACAAATCAAATTATTCTTGTGCCTAGAGTAAAGTTATATGCAGAAGTTTTTTTTACAAAAGGGGTGTGTATGTGCAGAATTTTCCCTGTCTATTCTACTTGCTGTTGGCACAAAGTGCATTGATCCTAATCAACCTAATAAAACCTTACTTAAAAGCAATGGCTTTTCCTATTTCCTACTTTAATTTGCATTATGGTATGAGGCACATTGTGCAAACTACTCACTGAAAACTGTTCCACAAAAGGATAAACGAACATAGGGGTGTCATTTGTATATACAGTAGGTACACATAGAATTCCATTGTCTTTTGTATATGTACTTGAATAACAAGAAGAATAACTTGGCATGGTATTTTGTATATTTTATTGTTTTATTCACACATTACTAAGAAAGCCAGAGAATTTTTTTTTTTTTTACTGTTAAAAATATTATGTTGCTGCTAATTGTGTAAGTGGAGAAAATAATAGTACTATGGCAACAGACATTAGGTTTTTTGAGTTTATTTTCCTAGGTATTATAAGCTTCACATTAAAATGAATCTATCAGTAGGTTGTGCCAGGAGACTATTCCAGACAGCATGCTGCTCTAGTTTATGTGACATTATTCAGCAAAGCTAGCACAAGTACAAAAAAAATGAAATTTTCCTTACGTTGTATTGCAGCATAAAGTCCCCCCACAGTTGTTATTTTAGGGCTAAAACAAACTCTCTTTAGCGTGAATATGAGTGCCTGTTTAACTCTTACTAATAAATACCCTGTTTCTCTAAAAATAAGCCCTTCCCCGAAGATAAGACCTAGTGTTATGCCGCGTACACACCATCACTTTATGTGATGAAAAAAAACGAAATTTTTTGTGAAGTAAAAAAACGACGTTTTTGAAACTTAAATTTTCAAAAACGATGTTGCCTACACACCATAGTTTTTTCAAAATGCTCTAGCAAAGCGTGGTTACGTTCAGCACTCTTTTCCATTGAAGTTTGCTTCATAACTTGCTTCTGAGCATGCGCGGGTTTAAAAACTTTGTTTTAAACGTCGTTTTAGCCTACACATGGTGATTTTTTGTGACACAAAAAAAAAACGTTTTGAAAAACGACACAAAAAATTGAAGCATGCTTCAATTTTTTTTTGTCATTTTTCACAAGACATAAACCAACATTTTCCCCCACACACAGTCATTTTAATTGACGTTTTTCAAAACGTTGTTTTTTTTCATCACATAAAGTGATGGTGTGTACGCGGCATTAGTTTCTAGAATGGCTGCAGTATAAGCCCTACCCCAAAAATAAGTCCTTGTAAAATCATATAGTCTGTTCTGTAAGAAGATTATATAATGTGCAGTGAAAAATACCTTATTTACAGGGCCGCTGGACGCTCGCGTGACCCACCGAAGATCTTTTTCTCTCGTCCTGGCTGATGTCAGCATTCCCTCCCACTGCAGTGCTCGGAGCGGGGCTGACATCAGTGGGGATCTCGGCCTCTCCCTCTGCAGTATTCGAAGCAGGCGAGAAGAGCTCTGGCGGGTCATGTGAGCGCCCAGCTGTGCTGTAAATAAGGTATTTTCCACAATAATGTTACACAAGGAGACACACTGCACATTATGTAAAGGATTACATGATTTTACAAGGTCTTTAACTAAGGTTTATTTTTGGGATTACAGAATTTCACATTGCTGACTCCTGAGCTGACAGGGAGAGAAACTTTGTTTTTTGTAGCCAATATTAATATAAAACCTTGTCTTGTTTATTGGGGGAAACACGGTAATCTAGTTAATTTCTCATACAAATCTAATTGTCGATTAAGCAGTAGGTATGTGCCTTAACCGCTTAGCCACCGCCCACAGTAGATTTACCTGGTACATGATCTGATCGTTTCGGGGTCTGGGTAATGTGTACCTGCCGCTGACGGCCCACTACCGCTGTGATTGGACACAGCGGGAGCCAATCAGCGGGTCTGGCGGGCGCATTGTCCGCCGGGACCCACCAATCATTCAGGAGAAAGGCAGAATTTCGGTCTGTCTATGTAAACAAAGCAGATCACCGTTCTGTGAGAGGGGAATGTGCTGATCTTGTGTTCCTGCTAAGCAGGAACACGTAC
Source organism: Rana temporaria (assembly GCF_905171775.1). Lineage (NCBI taxonomy): Eukaryota > Metazoa > Chordata > Amphibia > Anura > Ranidae > Rana > Rana temporaria. The sequence continues at coordinate 220,146,636 of NC_053492.1, forward strand.
CTTTACATGGTACCGAAGTCAGGACTTTGTATAATTCATTCATATTTAAAAAAATCACTAGTAACACCAGACTTGACGACATTCTTCCTTCAGTCAGCGCCGTCTGTCGGTTATATGATGCAGTCTTCTTGAATTTATACCCTCCAGCACGAGCTGATTATCGTTAATATTCAAATAATATCTTTAAAGTTAACCAATCAAAAAGGTACTGTATATTAATTTATCTTAACCTATTAAAAGCTTATTTTTTTTGCCTGCCACGGTCCCATAGGTGGTTTGGGGAGGGGGGCAGTTTTTTGCCCCACCTCCCACCGTTTCTTCCCCCTGTCAAAGCACCTCCCCCACAGTTAGCAACCACTTCCAGGGAACACATTTAGCCCTTTGATCGCCCCTGATGTTAACCCCTTCCCCGCCACTGTCATTAGTACAGTAACGGTGCATTTTTTTTAGCATTGATCACTATTATTGTCACTGGTTTTCAAAAAGTGTCAAAAGTGTCAGATTTGTCTGCCGCAAAATCGCAGTCCCGCTATAAGTGGCTGATTGCCGCCATTACTAATAAAAAATTTAAAAAAATAAAGATATACCATATCTTTAGACGCTGTAACTTTTACGCATCAATATACACGTATTATGATTTATTTTACCAAAAATATATAACAGAATACATATAAGCCTAAATTGAGGAAGAAATTCAATTTTTTTCAATTTTTTTATTGGGAATGTTTTATAACAGGGTAAAATATATTTTTTATTTTTTTTTATTTTTTTTGCATATAGCACAAGAAATAAAAACAGCAGAGATGATCAAATACCACCAAAAGAAAACTCTATTTGTGGGAAAGAAAGGAGGACTAAATTTATTTTGGGGTACATCGTCACACGCCTGTGCAATTGTCAGTTAAAGTAACGCAGTGCCGTATCGCAAAAAATGGCCTAGCCACAAAGGGGGGTAAACCTTCCGAAGCTGAAGTGGTTAAAGTGTATTTAAAACCCAAAACAAAGATATAATGTATTGCAGATTACCATACTTTGGATGTGGTGGTGGCACTTTTATTTTTCCATATTTTTACCAGGTGATTCTGCTAGTAACACCACTGTCCTAGCATGACAATACATCCGCACCCTTTTCAATCTGTATAAAGTCCAGTTATAAGCTGCACTTTTCACAGTACTTGGACCTTGGAGCCTCATGGGATTCCTTTCTCAAGGCAACTTATGTCACTATATCACTATGTGACCCGGTGAGGCCCTGAAACATTAGCCTCTTATGTGATACTGTCTTCACAATAAAAACATGAAATGCATTTATTTGGAATTCTGGTGATCTTTTGTATCTGTAGTCCTCAAAGAACAATGTAATTAATAAAAGTCAGCACAAGCAGAGAACACAGAAATTATCAGCTCACAAGATTTCTGGAAGTACTTGTTTAGTTAATCAAACAGGTATACCAAAACACTTTCAAACGTATATTTAACTGGCCAAAAGTGAACAAATACGAGAAGTTAATTATAAAGTGGACATACACTTTAACATGCTTCTGCCCACTTAACATAGGCTATAAGGTGCCATAGGTTCTATGCAGTCACACTCCAGATCTATAAATTGAGCAATTGGGTATTTCATTTCTTAAAACTGATTTAAAAAATGTCATCTTATTCATTTTTTTATTTTATTTTGCAGGCTTCCTGCTCTATGCTGACGGGTGCTGGAGCAAATAAGTTTGCGGAAACAATGAACATTAAGCTAGTCCCAAAAGAAGAACTGGTGACTGAGCTTGCTATAAAAGAATGGGAACAATATCAAAAATATAAACAAAGTGTCACCTGTCTTTTTAACTCAGAGCAGTAAGTACCAAGTAAAGGTTTTGATCATGTCAGCTGTAACTCTTATCCATATAGCACCCAGTAACCCCAGGGCAGATGAGAGACTCCCAGGCAGCTCGGTGGGCTCAGAGGGGAATTTGTAAATCTTTGTGTGGTGAAAGAAATTGTGTGCCAGTCACTTAAAGGGCATTTAAGAGAAGTTATTAAAACTCACAAAAATCAGGAAAGAGTGTTAAAGCAGTATTTAACCTAAAAGAAAATATTTATAATTTTAGCTTACCAATTCTTAGATGTGATGGCTGTATTAGTTTCCTTTATAGGTGTTCTTTCTTCTATTTTCATCCGATGATCCAGTCAGCAAGTCTGCTGTTTTCACAGCACAACCTCTCCAGCAGAATTTATCAGTTTATGTGGATGATAAAAACCACTTAACACTGACAGGGGTGATTAAAATGATCAGCTTATTTATCCATGTAAAATCTTTATCCCAAAAGGATTTTTTTTATTTATGTTTTTGCTGTAACTGCTTATAATGTGTTAGCTGGAGGTTGGCTTCAATTTGTTAGTAGCTCTAAATCTGCTAATACATGTAACACTAAAAAGTATCCAATCTGGCCTCCGCAATGTCGCAGTCCTGCTAAAAATCGCAGATGGTTGCCATTACTAGTAAAAAAATAATAATGAAAATGCCATAAATCTATCTCCTATTTTGTAGAGGCTATAACTTTTGTGCAAACCAATCAATATAGGCTTATTGCGATTTTTTTTACCAAAAATATGTAGAAGAATACACATTGGCCTAAACTGATGAAGATATTTTTTTTTTAATTTGGGGGATATTTATTATACCAAATAGTAAAAAATATTGTTTATTTTTTTCAAAATTGTCTTTTTTTTTATAGCACAAAAAATTAAAACCTCAGAGGTGATCAAATACCACCAAAGTAAAGCTCTGTTTGTGGGGAAAAAAGGCCATCAATTTTGATTGGGTACAGGGTTGCATGCCGTACCGCAAAAAAATGGTCTGGTCATTATGGAGGAAAATCTTCCGGTCTGTAAGTGGTTAAAGTGATTGTAAAGTCTTGTTTTTTTTTTAGTTAAAAATAACAAACATGTCATACTTACCTGCCCTGTGCAGTGGATTTGCACAGAGCAGCCTGGATCCTCCTCTTCTCGGGTCCCTCTTCTGTGATCCTGGCCCCTCCTTCCTGTTGAGTGCCCCCACAGCAAGCAGCTTGCTATGGGGGCATCCAAGCCGAGTCAGAGCACCCTGTGTCCATGCAGACATGGAGCTGTGGCCCGGCCCCGCTCCTTTCTCTCCTTAGTGGCTGACTGACTTTGATTGATCTCAGCCAATGAGGAGGGGAGCCGAGACATTCCTGCAACATCTGCATCTAGAGGGACCTCGGGTAAGTTTTAGGAGGGCTGAGGGGGGCTGCTTCACACAGAAGGATTTTTGTCTTAATGCATTAGGATAAAAAAATCTGCCTTTACAATCACTTTAAGCTGAGACTGGAAATCCACACTTTTCAGAGTGTAAGACAGCACCAGGGAGCATAAGTGCCATCTCAGCCAATTACAGGCATAGGTGCTTCTATGCATGCTGGGAAAGGTATTTATATTTAGTGGAATGCACAGGAAGAGGTCCTTGACCAGAGAGTCAAGGCATCACGTCGGAGGCCTGGAAGTTGAAGTGCTGGCCCAAGTGTTCTGAAATGCTGACTAAGGGAGAGCTAATCCTGTGAAGATCTGTCTGGGATCACTGGATGGTACTGCTGGAAGATTGGACGGAGGCAACCATTCGGTCCAGAGGCTTTGTGAGTAAAGACTGTAGAGATCTTGGGGCCTGGTTCTTTAGGCTACCCCCTCTGTTCTAGGAAAGTCAGCTACCCAAAGCCAGATACAAGTCCAAAGGAGACCGAAGATTTGCAGTCCAAGGACCTCGGCTGTGGAATGCGTTACCAACTACCATCCCACTGGAGTCGGACCACTTGGCCTTCAGAAGAAAGATTAAAACCCATCTCTTCTGAGTCAAGGGGTTTTCCTTACCCATGAAATGACTACAGCGCCCAGAGGCGATTCAGTTCACATGTGTTGCGCTTTACAAATTTCTCACTCACTCACTTACTGGTTTCAGCAGAAAGGGGATACTGGCTAGTGTCTTGAAAAGCAACAGTCCATTATTCCCACAGAAGACTTGCTCAAGAGTGCACAGTGCCTCAAGTAGGCATTCCACAGTTTAGTAAAGAAGCTGTCCTTAGTGTAATCAGTTGAATTGGGAGTATCTCAACACATTCCCTCCCCTATCCAAGGGCCTGAAACAAGAAAAGATCCTAGCGGCCCTATGGGGGAGATGCTACATAACAATAAAAGACCAGCCTTACTACAACCTAGCTACAACATTAAATTTAAACTAGGGACACTTCTGCTTGAGGCAGGGTCTCTCCATCTGTAACAATGATAACTGAATGTAATATTAATTTTATTGTTAATATTGATCTTTATGGTGCCATCTTGCCCTATGGAAAGGGCATAGTTCAAAAGCGGTTAATCTGAAATTCAACAAAAATACACTTCAGGTGAAACTTCTTGGTGCATGTGTTTTAAATGACAATGACTAATTCACCCCTAGTAAATGTTTGGTGAAAGTCACATTCACTACTTTCTATACTGTATTTATACCCTTGGATAGATTTTTGTACAATGAGGTGTGTTTAATTGTTGCATTTAAAGTGTTGGAGAGTAACCAATGGAGGATTTCAGACCTGTATCAAGTCCTGTATGTATCACATGCATTTGGGGTAGTAGCTGAGAATTATTAAACACATGTATGTGAAGTTAAAGTTGAAGAGAGGCTTTACTTGAATTCTTAATTTCAATGGCAACCAATGAAGGAAACGTCAAAGGAGGAACTAGCAAAAGAGGACTATTTGAGGTGTGGGAGGCTGGAAATATGTGGATCTGTAATTATTAGTAGGCTTTAACGGAGGCTATTACAGTAGTCAAGCCAGGTTATAATGAATTAAAAACATTTTGTGCCACACTTTAAAGCTAGTTTCACACCTAAGCAGCTCTGTGTGCCATGTTTGTTTGGGCACGGCAGACAATTCATTTTAATGGGTAGCTGTGCCTGTGTTTCATGCAGGAAAAAAGCTCCTGCACCTTTTTTAAACCGCAGCTAGAGAGAAATCGCATGGTGCTTTTCCACCATGAGATTTCTTGCAACTGAAAACACGCTGGGATTTCATATGTGTGGGGGTGCCATTAAGAATGAATAGAAGCCACACACATCTGCTGCAGAGCAGAAGTTTGGCTGCAGGTAGTTGTGGGTGTAAGAACAGGTGCAATTTACACACTGTCCAGCACCCGCAACCACCCGCACAAGTGTGAATCTAGCCTAAAAAGGAGTAGATGAAGGAAATGTTTTTAAACTGAAGATGACAGAAGGAACTGTATTGACGTGGGGTTAAAGTCATAGGACAGAACCATATATTACCCCTAAAGCGGAGGTCCGGGAAAAAAAAAATTAAAAGCCAGCAGCTACACATACTGCAGCTGCTGGCTATTAATAAATGGACACTTACCTGTCCTGCTGTCCCTCGATGTCGGCACTGCATCTGATGTTTCCATCAGCTGTCGGGTGCTGCCGCCGCCATTGCGGGTAAGGGAACCCAGCAGTGTAACATTTCGGCTTCATGCCGGGAACCCTACTGCGCATGTGCGAGGCTCCTTTTTCTTATTAGCCCGGCGGCCAAGGGCGGAGGAGTAGGGAGCCCCGCTGTGACGTCACTGCTGCGTCACGGCCGCGGCGGACTCCCGGAAGTGGGAAAAAATACATATTCTGTCCCCCCTCAACTCCCCCGAAAGGTGCCAATTGTGGCACCGGAGGGGGGAGGAATCCGATGAGCAGAAGTTCCACTTTAGGGTGGAGCTCCTCTTTAAACAACAAATTTAGGAAACTGGGAGGTTAGCAACACACAATTGTTGCTTTAGACATGCAAGCAGACTGATTTGTTTGAACAGTTCTATATAATATGTATTCAATTTAATATAAAAGGTAAGCCTGCTGTTGGATAGCCAGGAACAGCAGGAACATGCTGTAATAACATACATTTGGGATTATCTACATATAAGTGATATGGAATCCAGATGAGCTAAAAAGCTGGTCAAGACCATAGGCTTTGACAAAAAATCAGTAGAGACCTAAAGGCAGAACTGTCTATTTACAGTGTAGAGCCCCATAGTAATAACAGATTAGCAATTCAGTTCCACTCTAGATCGCAGAGGATTTTTGCTGACCAAATGTCTGACCAACCAAGCAAAGCTGCTATTTATTCAGCCCCCTCCACCTCCCAAACTGAACTGATAAAGTCCTATACTGTACATAGAATGTGGAGGTCAGAGACTGATAAACCAAAGAGCAGTCATAACTTGTATTGTTATAAGGATCCCATTTGCTGCTAGACTCATTAGTCAATTCCATTTCTTGATAAATTGGTTGTCTTGTTTTAACTTAATTAAAATCATATGCATTATAAATGTATGACTCCCAAATTTATCAAAACGAAACATAATGTGAGGTAATGTGAGAGGGCAATATATTTCTTTGTCTATTAGAAATCTTTCCAAATCCTTGAATGCCCCAAGTCATTAAATGTCAAAGTTCTTCCATAGCACAACCCATTACTTAATTTAAAAAACATGTGATTTTTCACTGTGTTCAAAATAATAGTTCATTGGAAGTCTGTTTAATTCCTAATAACCAGAAGCACACACTGAGATTGCTCTAATGGAAATCAATTTAAGGCTTACTGTAGATTTGCATATAATTTAAGTGCACATATTTCAAAAATTTAAATACTTTGTTAAGCAATAAATCTATAAAAAAAACTCCTACCATTTTTTTTAAAGAAATCTTTACTAAAAACTGCTTTATTTATATGTTGATACTAATGTAGTGTATAGATATAGCCAAATTAGGGATGTAGGGCTAGCTTGGAAAAAAAAGCACATTGTGCTAATAAATGGAATGGAAGCATTTCTGCATAAAAGCAATGTACAGTAGGCACATCTTCCCATTTTAAGATTAGTGCAAAATAATGCTATTATGAGTAGTGTATTATTCAACTGGAGTACAGAGTATGGCTACAGAAAGCTTCTTTCAGTGTTCTCTGGCGGGATACACTTACAACAACCTCCTGGATGAGAACAATTTTGCATGGCAGACTTGTAGAATGCCTTAGGCCCCGTACACACGAGAGGATCCATCCGCTGGAATTGATCCGCGGACCGGCTCCAGCGGATAGATCCCCTGGTGTGTACAATCCAGCGGATCTGTTTCCGCGGATTTTTATCCCCTGGGATGGATTTCCAGCGGATAAAAATTTTAAGACATGCTTTAAAATCTATCCGCTTGAATCCATCCCAACGGATTGATCCACTGGTCTGTACAGACTCACCGGATCAATCCGTCCGAATCAATCCCCCGCATGCGTCGTAATGATTCGACGCATGTGTGGAATTCCTTATATGACAGCGTCGCGCACGTCGCCGCGTCATCATCGCGGCGACGGCGCGACACGTCATCGCGATGGGATTTCGGCGCGGATTTCGATCCGATGGTGAGTACACTCCATCGGATCAAAATCCTCGGAAATCCTCGAGGATTTATCCGCGGAAACGGTCCGGTGGACCGTATCCGCGGATAAATCCTCTCGTGTGTACTAGGCCTCATATGGCCTTTAATAGAACACAAACCAATGGGCAGTACAGTTTATATTATACAACTATAGTTACTTAAAGGGTCACTAAAGGAATTTTTTTTTTTAGCTAAATAGCTTCCTTTACCTTGCTGCAGTCCTGGTTTCATGTGCTCATTGTTCGTTTTTGCTTTCATGTTGCTGTAAATCCTCTCTGTTCTGGACACTTCCTGGTTGCCTTTTTCCTGATAACCACAGTACTGGGAGATTTCTCACGGTGGTCACTAATCAAGGAGGTGTGATTACTGTGTGTAAAACGAAACTGGATTGGTGCTGAGGAGTTTTAGACAAAGTATCACTGCTCTCTATTGGCTGACTGCCCTCTAGTGGCTCTCTGTACATCAGAGAACCAGCAAACAACAGCAAAAACGAAACTACACTGCAGGCACATTATATGATTGTTTTTTTATCTATTTTTAATAATTTTTAAAAGGAATCAGTTAACTATTATGTCTCTATGCCCTGTAAACAGTCATTTCAGCTAAAAAAAAATTTTCCTTTAGTGACCCTTTAAGCCAATGGTCCTTACAAAATGTATTTACATAACTGTCTCCAAAAGAGAATTGACTTCTGGTTAGATTCTACTTTTTATGGCAGGCCTATAAAGGAAATCTGGGTTGCCATTGATGATTTTGTGCCTTGTCAGCAACAAAAACATTTTTCGGGTTCTATAAAGCATAGGTGACGCGTTGAAGCGGAACTTTCACAAGAAATCATAGCTCCAGAATATCAGTTAAATACATCATACAGTCTATGTCCTCCTTTACTATTACTGTTGCAGCCAATTTTAAATCCCTCCCCCTTTATGTCATGAAGTTGAATCTAGGCCATTAATAATTATGTTCGTGTGTCATATGAATTGCAAAAAATTACCAACCAAAGGGGTCCTTGGTATATAGAGATAGATTTGAATTGCCTGGCTTTCACTGATTTTTGCATCTTCAGAAATGTTGGCCTAAAACAAGCATGCAGAGAAGACAGAGTGAAGTAAAAAAATCCTTATTTTTATACTTATTCCAGATCAGTGACAGAGTACAGAAGCCATAGCTTAGAATAGCATGTCAGACTGGAACTAGCATTCAAAAATGAAGATGTCTGAAATAACAAGATCCATATTCTCTCAAAACAGGTTTCCTTAAAGACCAGGCTTTGTCTGACACTCTTTGTTCACCCGTAACAATCAGTTTTTTTTCCTCAAATTACCTAGAACCCCCAAACATTATATGTATTTAAAGCAGAGGCCCTAGAGAATAAATTGGTGGGTTTTGCAATTTTTTTTATGTTACATGGTATTTGTGCAACTGTTTTTCAAATGCAATTTTTTGAAAAAATACACTTTTTAAAATTTTAATGCAAAAAAGCACAATACATAACCCAATTTTTTGGAAAATATAGAATACGATGTTATACCAAGTAAATAAATACCAAACATGTCATGCTTTAAAATCGAGCACACCCATGCAACAGCAACAAACGACATGATGTTTTAAAAGCCTTTACAGGTTACCACTTTAGATTTACAGAGGAGCTCTAGTGCTAGAATTACTGCCCCTAATCCGACATCTGCTGCCATACCTCACGTGTGGGACGATCGCTGTTTGCGTCCATGCAGGACCAATGCGCGTGTTCACCTTTGCACACTAGCAATTTTTTTTTTCAAAGATATGTAGAAGAATACGTATCGGCCTAAACGGAGGAAAAAAAAAATTTTAATATATTTTTGGGGGATATTTATTATAGCAAAAAGTAAAAAATATTGCATTTTTTTTCAAAATTGTCGCTCTATTTTTGTTTATAGCGCAAAAACTAAAACCTGCAGAGGTGATCAAATACCACCAAAAGAAAGCTCTATTTGTGGGGAAAAAAGGACTCCAATTTTGTTTGGGAGCCACGTCGCACGACCGCGCAATTGTCAGTTAAAACGACGGAGTGCCGAATCGCAAAAACTGGCCAGGTCCTTTACCTGCATTTTGGTCCGGGTCTTAAGTGGTTAAAGCAGTTAGACAGTTTACAAGGCAATATTATGAATATATCTGTACTGTGCATACATTTAATGAACTCCTATTATAGAACAAGGCAATTTTTGTTTTTGCTGCCTTTCTAATGGTTATATGGCCAGTGTGAACGATCTTACCTAATGTAAACAAAAATCATTTCATTTTATCCTGCAGAGAAAGTATCTCACATAAGCAGAATTTAAAAAGAAAAAAAATAGCAGTGCCCTTTATGAGCAGATATAGAGCAAAACAAATGAAAACCAACCTTGTAGACTAAGTTTGGCACCTTTTCCCTTTATTGCTGCATTGCAATGCCATTCGTATTGCAGACATATGGAATGGGATTAAAGCAGACCGGCAGGTGCATTGGGAAACCTGCCAAAAGAGTTTTAGAAAAGTATGCATTCATTGTCACCTTGAATTTACCATGATAGAGTTTGCCAGAAAACGTGTGAACAGCTCCTCAACAGATAAAATAAAATTAGGTGCTTCCTACAGGGTAACAATAAAAATAGCCCAGGAATTTTCCTACTTGGCTATTTGCTAATTTGGTACCATTCATCTTATGTCAAAACTTCATTACCGATGACACTTTTGTGAGTAATGTTCCCTCAATAAAAAACATCTTCCTCTGATCACAGAACATTTAGAAGTCAATTAATGCTGGAGCTACAGGAGATTATTTTACTAGAAAATGAGGCATGCATAGTTATTTCTAACATTGAAGGAATCTTTCATTAAATTGTTTTAAGATAGTTTAGTATTTTACTTCCATTTATTAGCAATGACCGGACAGAGTGACATTTTCATAAGAGTTCTTTAAAACATAATTGTATTCCTATGAAATTACTTCTGTGTCAGGTGTGTGGAAAGAATTCATCATGGACATTTGGTCTAGAGCGCCAAAGTCTAATAGGGGGGTTATTTATCACTAAACAGATGCAACATATAGGGGTGGGTTTACTAAAGGCACTTAGGCTGTGCACTTTGCAAGGGAAATTCCATTCTGTAAGTGCAGTTGCCCCAGAGCTAGGTATATGAGGGGAAGCTTTGCTGACTTCTATCATCCAAACATGCGCAAGCAAAAATTATGTTTTTTTTTTTTTTTTTCATTTTTCTTGCAGGAAGGGGTTAAGTGTGTCCTAGGGAGTGATTCTAACTGTGGGGATGGGCTAGATGTGACACTACACTGATCAGTGTCCTGCCACAAGGCAGACCAGGGAAATACCTTGTTTACTAAGGCACCCCCTGTTCTGCAGCTCCTTGACACGATTGCGGGCACCTGGCGGACATCGAGTCCTTGGGACCCGCAGTCACACTCACGGAGACCGCTGGCGGGGTGCGCACGCCCGTAACTCAGAGATTTAAAGGGGACGTACGGGTACGTCCATATGCACAGCTGTGCAAGGGGTTAAGAAAACCTTTAAAAATTACAAGTAAGTAATTCGTTTCAGCAGAACGATTTTTGCCTTGCCTTGCCTTGCCTCCTGAAAAAACATGGATATTGGACAACTATCTTTTCAGTCAGGTGTACAAAAATGCAAAGTTGACAAGGCCAGCACAAGATGCATTGAGATAAATTTACCTAACAAATCACAATTACTTTATTTTTTATTTTTGGTTATTTCTCTTTTTAGAATGCATGACACAGTTGGCGCAGTGGCAATTGATAATGAAGGCAATGTTGCCTGTGCCACATCAACTGGAGGAATAACAAATAAAATGGTTGGACGTGTAGGAGACTGCCCAATCATAGGTATGTTAAATATTTGTATGCAAACTTTTCCACTGACCTTTCCTGTGCCTTATTTAGTGAGGAACATTGGGGTGGATTTACTAAAGCTAGAGAGTGCAAAATCTGTTGCAACTGTGCGTAGAAACCAATCAGCTTCCAGGTTTTTCTTTGTCAAAGCTTAAACCCGGATGTAAAACCGATTCATGGAATTTGAACTGGTCAGTGAATCTGCAGTGTTTTCATATCTCTCTTCAAAGCCCTAAGTCCCGTGGATTTATCCTGCTCTGTTCTCCTGCTCTGTTCTTCAGCATGATAACTTCTGATAAGCTCTCCGACAACTGTAATAAAACCAGCCTGAATTTTGTGTCAGGGAGGGTGCTATAAATAGATTAGCAGGGAGCTATTCACAGCACAGCTCTGCAAGTCTCTGCCTATGTAGAGGGGGGTGTGCCTTTACTCCAATCAGCTGTCTCAAAGTGTATGGCAAGAATCCACACCCACAGGTGAATCAAGAAGAAAAAAATGCTAACAGGATGTGTACTTTCTAAACAGTATATCAAGCTGAAGACAGCAGATATACATGTACACCTTATGTAGGAGGATTTGTTGTTTACGTCACTGGGTATATTTGAGGCTTTACTTCCACTTTAATTGAACAAGCTGAAGTTAGAAGCTGATTGGCTACCATGCAGAGCTGCACCAGATTCTGCACGCTCTAGTTTCAGTAAATCAACCCCATTGTCTTAATTTGCTGGGCAATGGCCCTATATGTCAGAGCAGCACTGTGGCATGTTTGGAAGACTGGCACTGCCACATCTTCAACCGCCACCTGCCTGCCATATAGACAAATGACGGCGGAGTGGGTGCCTCTCATTCTTGGACGCCATCATATGATGGTGCCCACTCTCGCTATGATCGCTCCCACGAGGTCATGCAATGTGGAAATCGTGATTGTGCTGTGTCCCAGGCACCCCAATGTCAGTAATGAGCCACGGCCACAGCTCTTTACCATGTGCAAAAAAAAGGCTCTTTACTCATGTGATCGGCTGTGTCCAATCAGCCGATCACATATAAACAAGGGGATGCCATTTATCGGCTCTCCTTGCCTCACACTGACAGTGTGTGAGGAGTGAAGAGCTGATTAGAGGCATCTCCTCACAGGGGATACATGTATAGGTAATCAGGGCACTGATCATCAGTACCCTGAATACAATGCAGCCCCAACAGTGCACATCAATGATGCCACTCTGTGCCGATCAGTGACACCAATCTGTGCCCATAAATGATGCCAATTTCTGCCCATTAGTGAGGCCAATCTGTGCTCATAAGTGATGCTAATCAGTGCCTGCCTATCAGTGCTGCCCATCAGTGCCCATCAGTGTCTCCCATCAGTGCCCATCAATGCCACTATCTGTGCCACCTATCATTGCCCATAGGTGCCGCATATCAGTGCCACTTATTAGTGCCCATCAGTGCTGCCTATCAGTGTTCATCAGTGCTGCATATCAATGCCCATTAGTGTTGCATATCAGTGCCTCCTCATCAATGCCACCTCATCAGTGCCCTTCAGTACCTCCTCATCAGTGCAGCCTCATCAGTGCACATCAGTGAAGGAGAAAAATTACTTAATTACAAACTTTTCTAACAGAAACAAAGATTAAATACCACCAACAGAAAGCTCTATCTATGGGAAGAAAAGAAGAAAAATTTATTTGGGTACAGCGTTGCATGACCTCACAATTGTCATTCAAAGTGTGACAGCACTGAAAGCTGAAAATTGGCTTGGGCAGGAAGGGAATGAAAGTGTCCAATATAAGATGGTTAAAGGGGTAGCTCTGGCCAATGTAGGATTTTCAAGTGCACCTGAAGGTCAGGGGAGACGTACTCTTGTTGTTGTTACTTACCATGATGCTTGCATTGGGCACTGAACCTAAGAACACAAGGCAAATACCAAGAGAAAATTAGTGAATTGAGTCTGAAGCCTCGTACACACGACCGAGAAACTCGACGGGCGAAACACACAGTTTTTCTTGTCGAGTTCCTTGTTAGGCTGTCGAGGAACTCGACAAGCCAATTTTCTCCATTCCCGTCAAGGAAATAGAGAACATGCTCTCTTTTTGGCTCGTCGAGTTTCTCGACAGTTTCCTCGATGAAAATGTACACACGACCGGTTTCCTCGGCAAAAAAAATTCTCCCAGCAAGTTTCTTGCTGGTTTTTGCCGAGAAACTTGGTCGTGTGTACGAGGCCTGAGGTTTTCCATGAGCTGAAGACTTGCCAGACATTTTATTTTGCGGTTTGAAACCACATTAAAAACTTTTCTGTGCTGATTCTTCATGTTGGAATGTTCTGTCCTGTCAGCTTCACAAACTGTAGTTTACTGTAATTACAAAGTTTTTGTGCCTGAACACTCTCCTGACCCTCACTCTAGTAAACAATACACAGTGAAGTTGCAAATTTTCATATGTGTCTTGTTCTATATACTTGGCTAGCGTGACTCATGCTGAAAGTTATGTATGGTAAAATACATAATCACCAATAAAGTCAATATCCACAACATTGTAAGCAAGAGCTTTATGTCATTCCTGTATTTCTTTGCTTTAATGTATCCATTTCTGCAAAGAGAGAATATTAAAAACCATTAGAAATGGTTGACATAAAAATATTTATTATATTGAGTCACAATAATTTGTTATCTCTGTTATTTTCCGATTATTTCACAGTGCAGTACAAGATGAGTATTATGTAGAAAATGTCAACACTACTATTGCTACGCAATTGTTAATAAAACTATCATGATTACCGATGAAATGATGATAATATTATTAATAATAATATGTATTTTCAATATCACAAAAGTTTTGACTATAGATTCTAAGTAGAAAGGACTTCATTCTAGTTGTTTTTGCACTAGACAAGCATATTTATATTGGATTCTGGCATTTTGGCAAAGACCACTAGTGCCTTGTAAATACTTCATTTAATCTCCATATTTAAAAACTTGACTACTGCCAAAATGCTTTGACTATTAAATTCAGCTGCTGCCAAACATAGAAGGGTTCTGGAAAACCATCAAAACAAAAATGATGTCCGCAAGTAATTTTTTTTTTATTATTGCTGTCTGCTACCTCAAAATATGTTCTGTCAACAGATGCCAATGTATATCTCTATGTCATTTGCAATAAATTTTCCAGCATTTTATCTTTTCACACCATTTATTTGACTTTGGAATTTTTTTTTATCACTTACACAGTTGTTTGTTACATGTGCACAAGATATTGAGAAATACTCAAATATGTATGTCATTAATCATTAGTATATACAGTACTGAATTAAGGTAATCAATTTATGCAAAAGCCAAATAACCTACTATTTCAATTTGTTGAATTATATGTTAAAACTCTCTCCTTAGCCTCAAGACACTTTCAGACATTCCTATAAAATAAAAGTGTTAAATTAGTCATAACAGATCAAGAGTACTTTGCAAACACGTGGTCATCAGGGGCACATCTGGTCATCCCTTTGCCGATACCTAGTCTAATGCCGGCGTACACACGGTCAGAATTTCCGACAAGAAACGATCAATGTGAGCTCTTGGTTGGAAATTCCTACCGTGTGTAGGCCCCGTCTGACTTTTTCTGTCGGAATCTCCGACAGCAAAAATTTGAGAGCTGGTTCTCAAATTTCCAGATGGGAAAAGTACTTGTTGGAAATTCTGATCGTCTGATTGCAATCCTGACGCGCAAAAAAAACCCACACATGCTCGGAAACAATTTGACGCATTGTCTGAATCGTTGAACTTAATTTTTCTCGGCTCGTTGTAGTGTTGTACGTCACCGCGTTCTTGAAGTTTGAGCCAAAATTTAGTCGGGGGGAAAAAAAACATGGTTTTCATATGGGAATTTATGATCATGTGTACGCGGCATAATTGGTTGATTTACAAAATATGTGACATTTACCAAAACATTTGCTGCTGAATATTTGAGTGCACATGTTTTAAATTAATGTGATTAATTAATTTGCAATGATTGGTTTCTGAATGTCGCATTTACTAGTTTATAAATACCGTATGTTGCTTTTGTGTTTGCTATGAAAAAGTGAGAGTTGTGAATTAATATGCCAGGTTACCAATAACCGATTGGTTTCATTTAGAATCTAAATCCACATCCTAAGAGCACTATAAGGCCTATTTAAAAGTACAGTGGTATGCACACTCTGCACTTTGTGGGAAATCACTCCTTTTTACTCCACAATGTTACAAGCAGGACCCTCTGATTCCTTCTGTATTGAATTGTATTTAAACTGTACTGTCTGCCCTCATGTTGTAAAGCGCTGCACAAACTGTTGGCGCTATATAAATCCTGTATAATAATAATAATGTTCCACCTGTTTTATACATTTTTTACATGTTATTTATGTAATGCAAAGCATGGTGTGGAGCCAGAGGTGTCTATCAATTTGTTCTGAGCATAATGCTACAGATAAAATGCCCAGACAGGAGGAAAGTCCTGTTATTAGACCTGTCAGTTATGTAATAGGCTTCCTCCTCCTCCCACCAATCACTAGAATGGATCATATTTTGCTAGCTTCAGAACTGCACAACCATTAAGAACATGTGTTAGGACCTGTGTTGGTGGGCTTTGTTTACTTGAAATAAATTTGCATTCACTTATGCCCCGACAGAATTCCATCTGAGGAAAAGAGAACATGTTCTCATATGTAAACTCCGGTGAAATTAATTGGAATTTCCAATGGAATTACTCCGATGGGGCATACACACGGTCAGAATTTACGATGGAAAAAGTCTGTCTGACTTTTTCCATCAGAAATTCCGATCGTGTGTACGGGGAATTACAGGTCTATTATAATGATAAACTCCTTTGAAGCAGGTCATTAGGAGGCCAATTGCAGGTCAAACTGAATGATCTCAGGCCCATGCCATTGACACATGCTCTAAAGCACAAATATGCGCAATATGAATGTGTCAGAAGGATTCTAATTTCAAGCAACAGCCTTTCCTGAATACTTGTCTTTGCAAACTGGAGTCTTCTTATTCTGGATTGTAAGCTTTTTTAAAAAATAGTTGTTGGGTAGTGGTTACCTAAACAAGAAAGATTTAATTTTTGCCCATTACATGTGTTTGCTTTTAACAGTCAGATTAACCACTTAAGACCCGGACCAAAATGCAGCTAAAGGACCCGGCCAGGTTTTGCGATTCGGCACTGCGTCGCTTTAACAGACAATTGCGCGGTCGTGCGACGTGGTTCCCAAACAAAACTGGCGTCCTTTTTTTCCCACAAATAGAGCTTTCTTTTGGTGGTATTTGATCACCTCTGCGGTTTTTATTTTTTGTGCTATAAACAAAAATAGAGCGACAATTTTGAAAAAAATGCTATATTTTTTACTTTTTGCTATAATATATATCCCCCAAAAATGTATTAAAAAACATTTTTTTCCTCAGTTTAGGCCTTCTACCTATTTTTGGTAAAAAAAAAATCTCAATAAGCGTTTATCGGTTGGTTTGCGCAAAATTTATAGCGTTTACAAAATAGGGGATAGTTTTATTGCATTTTTGTTAATTTTTTTTTTTGTACTACTAATGGAGGCGATCAGCGATTTTTTTCATGACTGCAACATTATGGCGGACACTTCGGACAGTTTTGACACATTTTTGGGACCATTGTCATTTTCACAGCAAAAAATGCATTTAAAATGCATTGTTTACTGTGAAAATGCCAGTTGCAGTGTGGGAGTTAACCACAGGGGGCGCTGATGGGGTTATGTGTGACCTCATTTGTGTTTACAACTGTAGGGGGGTGTGGCTGTAGGTGTGACTTTATCGATTGTGTATCCCTATAAAAGGGATCACACGATTGATGCAGCCGCCACAGTGAAGATGGGTAAGCTGTGTTTACACACAGTTCTCCCCGTTCTTCAGCTCCGGGGACCGATCGCGGGACTCCAGCGGCGATCGGGTCCGCGGGTACCGCGGTCCCGGAGCTTCGGACCGGGTCCCGGGTGCGCACCCAGCTGTGCCATTCTGCTGACGTAAATGTGCAGGAGGCGGTCCTTAAGTGGTTAATGCTTTTTTTTTCATATTAATTACTTCCCATCTGGGCCAATTGTGGAACTTCGCTGCTACATGTAAAAATCATATTTTTTTTCCAGAAAATTACTCAGAACTCTCAAACATTATATATGTTTTTTTAGCAGAGACCCTAGGGAATAAAATGGCGGTCATTGCCATTTTTATTTCGTACGGTATTTGTGCAGCGATTTTTTTAAACACAATTTCTTAATAAAAAAAAAAGGAAGTAAAGTTATCCCCCATTTTTGAAAGATAATGTTATGCTAAGTAAATAGATACCTAATATTTCATGCTTTAAAATTGCGCACACTCATGGAATGGCACCAAACTTTGGTACTTAAAAATCTCCATAGGTGACACTTTAGACATTTTTACAGATTACCTGTTTAGAGTTACAGAGGAGGTCTTGGGCTAGAATTGTTGCTCTTGCTCTAATTCAAGTGGCGATACCTCACATGTGTGATTTGAATGCAATTTAAATATGTGGGCGCGAATTACGTATGCATTCGCTTCTGTGAACGAGCGCGCGGAGACATGGGTGCTTTAAAAAAAAAAAATTATTTGTCTTTTATTTTTTATTTTTATACTTTCTCTTTAAAAAAAAAATATTGATGATGACTTTTATTCCTATCACAAGGGATGTAAGAACGATCAAGCGGCTGAACTCCCGCTAAGATTGTTCTTACAGTGCACAGAATTGCCGGCTCTAAAAGATGATATCTAAATGATGCCTGTAGGCATCATTCAGATATCCCCACTCAAAGTCCAGGACGTCATATGACGTAACATGGGCGGGGAAGTGGTTAAAGCCCAACTGTGGAATTTTCATCCTCACTGCCAGACAATCACTGCCCCAAAGCCCCTTTCAGTTTTTATTTTTTATACCTATTTTTTTCCAGATGTTTAGAAGCTGGCTGCATGATAAGCAGGGTCCTATTCTTCCAAATTTCTTCTGAGGATGGCCTGTAATAAATCATGCAAAGATTGCATGATGTTGTCACGCCTCTCTGCCTCGTGAAACTGTGAACGCCAGGCATGATGGTGACACCCACGCCCATAATACCCTGCACTCACAAGATGTCTTCAGTCTTTCAGGTTGAATGACACTAGACTGTGGACATCTAGTGGTGAAAAAAGATAACTGTGGAGACATTGCAGCAAAAGCTGCTTTTTTTATTTTGAAACCTTTTCAGGGACCATTTTATAAATAAATAAATAATACTTATACTGTATCTTCTTGTGCTGTTTAGTTGTTTCAAATAAATACAGGTACACTGATGTATGGTAAAAACATGAGCCTCTCTGCCCCCATTTTCCTACACACACATTTAATTTTCTAATTATAAATAATAAAACAGCAGGTTTGTTTGTGTATTTTGTGATTTAAAGTTTATGCCTACTGCAAAGCAAAGTTTTTATGAATTAATTCAGTTTATTCAGTCTAATATCAGCACGTATTTATATACTTTTTAAAAGTTATTTCACGTGAGTTTTAAGAAAAAGTCAGTTAAAAACGTTACTGTTTATTTTAAGGTTCTGGAGCATATGCAGACAATTTTACTGGTGCCGTATCTACAACTGGACATGGGGAATCCATAATGAAAGTAACACTTGCAAGACTTGTACTCTTTAACATGGAGAAAGGTAATGTTTTTGACAAGACATGGCAATACTAAATATCCCTGACTAATGTGAATTATTTTTTATAAGAATAGCAATATAGTAACTTTTTTTTATATAGGACTGTTTACCTATTTGTTTTATCTTTCCCATTGGCTTGTTCTGATGTACACTAAGCTACATATTGAAGCTCATTGCTTTGGGCTCCTCCTACATGGAAACTGGCTTTCCTAAATGATTGAGTGGCTCTGTGGATTAATAGATGTGTCAGGCTGGCACAGTGAGGGTTAACACAGGCTTGGATAATAATATTTTGAAAATGCATTCCTGCTTACCCGTGATGCGTCTTAATAACAACCCTATTCAATAAAAGATATAAATGCAAATACAATAAGTGTACAGTAGAAATGGCCAATTCCCATGCATATGGGAGCAAGCTCATTGTTAATCAAAACAAGAGTGATGCCATCTACGAAATCTTCATGCCACTTTGACAATATAAAGTGTTCTACAGGTTGTAACTTCACATATGTCAAAACAGTTATCTGCACACTCCCTAAAAAGTCTTTAGAGGACACGTGGCCCAATGCTGAACATCTGTTAGGCCTTGTACACACGGTCAGTCCAAACCGATGGAAACGGACTGAAGGTCCGTTTCATCAGTCCAAACCGATAGTGTGTGGGCCCCATCGGTCAGTTATCCTTTGGTCGAAAAATTTAGAACTTGCTTTAAAGTTCAACCGATGTACGCCTAACCGATCAGTCAAAACCGACGGTTAGTATGCAAAAGCATCGGTTAAAAGCCCGCGCATGCTCAGAATCAAGTCGACGCATGCTTGGAAGCATTGAACTTCATTTTTCTCAGCACGTCATTGTGTTTTACGTCACCGCGTTGGACTCGATCGTTTTTTTAACTGATGGTGTGTAGGCACATCAGACCATCAGTCAGCTTCATCGGTTAACCGATGAAACGGTCCTTCAGTTCGTTCTCATTGGATGGACTGATCGTGTGTACAGGGCTTTACAGCGTCTCAAGGGTCCTGCATTCAGAAGGATCATTCCCGATCATCTCATGTACTCATTCTTACACCTTATTTTACCTCTTCTGTGACCTTCTCAATTTACTAACCTATATTGTTTTAGTGACTGAAAAGGCATGGCGTCATTCTAAACTTTCCAGACTGATAGAATGTAAAGGACATTGATCTATGAAATGTTTTAGGCTATTCTAAGAAGACTTGAGAAATTCTTAAAGGTCAGCATGCCATGAGTACCCATTATTGTATTGGGACATTACTTCTCCTATTACTAGAAAACAGAAGAGATGCTCTGTTGAATGGAAATGAGCTCTCTAACCACACATTTTGTTCACCATGAGTTACCCAGGAACTTTAATTTTCACATTACTATTATTTTTACATTGTTTGGTAGAACCAATGATGGTTTTAAAAGGAAAAAATAAATAATCTTACTAAAAGTAATGCAGAAATTGATTCAGGATTTGTCTAAAGCCTCTTTTTTTTTCTTTTTTAAGGGGGGTTATTAATATGACAGGGTGTTAGCAGGTACAAAGTTTGGAATATGGAATAGAAGAAGCCCGGTCTTTCCGCACAAAGGAAGTGAAAGCTAGGTCAATTATTTCTCCCTCAATAGTCATGCTGATTTATGACTTATCTGTAAGTTAGCCGACAAGCCAGAACTGGTAAAATACTAGTCTCAGTATACAATGATTATTGCATATATTTAGTAAGGCATAAAAACTATAGAAATAATTTTTACATCATTTCCTCACAAGGTGATTCTACAGGCATACTACTATCAAAACTCATACATTATGTATTATTTAATCAATGTACTTCACAGCTTGCACATATTTCCATATTGCCTTAATTGTTAAATTGAGAGCATAATGTTTTGTTGGATGGTATTTACTTTAATTTATGTCTGAAACAGAGGAAGCACATCCAAAAATTAGACACAGACAGACAGGTAGTCAATTAATTAGATCTGATTTAGAAATCCGAGCTATCAGCTGCTGACATATACTCATTAGTGTTAAATATATTTACTAGATCTAATCAACACAATTGAAATATGTTTGGTTATAAGCAGAAATAGCCTTATATAGTTACACTTATATATAGAGTATCTCACAAAGGTGAGAACACCCCTCACATTTTTGTAAATATTTTATTATATCTTTTCATGTGACAACACTGAATAAATTACACTTTGCTACAATGTAAAGTAGTGAGTGTACAGCTTGTATAACAGTGTAAATTTGCTGTCCCCTCAAAATAACTCAACACACAGCCATTAATGTCTAAACCACTGGCAACAAAAGTGAGTACACCCCAAAGTAAAAATGTCCAAATTGGGCCCAAAGTGTCAATATTTTGCGTGGCCACCATTATTTGTGTGGCCACCATCATATCTTAAAACATAACATAATTAAATGTATATTAAAACTTCAGTTTTTTAGGCATTTCTATATATTTATCTTTTAATCCTTGCCTATATTCATGATTAAAATTCTGTGCCATGTTTCCTGTTTCAGGGTAGCTCCCTCCTTTTGCATCATCTTATGGAGTTATCTTTGTATACAGGGACTAGAGTTGTGTCTCTCTGCACTGTGTTATCCAGACAAAAACATAGCCCCACAGCCTAGGATGGCAAGGCACTCTCCCTCTCCCTCTCTCCTCCTTTCTCCAAGCTAACAGACTGACTTTATGTTGCACTGTCCACTGTTAACTCTGGAAGTTCAGACAAATTAGCACTAAAGCTTCATGTACCCTAGCCTACATTTACCTCGGGGCTTGGTAAAATGCAAAACGCTGAACATCACAGCATGTATTTGCCACGGTTTTGCATACATTTTGCCCTGTTTTTGCATTTTCCCACAGTTGACAGTCAAAAGGTTCCTATCCTGAATCCGATTTTTCCACGTTCAGAAGAGGGAGGTTGAAGCTCACCTAAATGTGGCAGCTCCTAAACTCTGCTAAAAGCATCTGTACATTGACACATATGCTTTTATGGAGTTGAGTGTAGGAGCTTCGGCAAACAAGCGCCAAAAGCTCCTAAACTCATGTTTAGGAACTGCCAGTGTAGGCTAATGTACATGAAGCGTAACAGCGCAGGAGACAACAGTATTAAAAGGTTTGTAAACTGGAAGTGATTGGGTAAGAATTTTAACAAATAGTTTACTGGGGGAGGTTTATTTTATTGTGTCCAATATGTTAAACTAAAACAAGCTGAGGGTTTAAGGCTGCTTTCACACTGAAAGTGCCCGGGCGTCGGTGGTAAAACGTCACTATTTTTAGCGGTGCTTTACTGTAGTTTTTGCAGAGCTTTTCGGCAGCTAGCGGATCGCTTTTAAATCCCGTTAGCACAGTGGTTCTCAAGCTGTCTAGTGCCGTGACCCCTTGAGAAAATTTCCCAAGTTGTGGGGACCCCTAACGGTAAAATTATTTTCTTATCGTGGATTGTTGGCACCCAAGGTAAGACAAGTAATTTGCGCCCCTAACCCACAGACATTTAGCGCTCTCTGAGTCCCTTCCACTCGAACAGTATTAAAACCCCTTATAGTGCATTTTAGGATGTACAACTCTTTCTCTTTGTTCTTCTTTCTTTGCCTTTTATCTCTCTCTCTATCCTAATTTCTTGTTTGTTATCCCCATCCCTCTCGAGACGTCTTTATTGTTCTTTCTCTTATTCTTTCTCTCCCTTTTTCTTTGTTCCTCCCCCTCTTTTCCTCTCCCTTCCATGTATTCTCTATTTTTATTCCTTCTCTTACTCCCTGGTGGGGAGTATGGGATCAGTGGCAGTGCTGGCGGGGAGTTGGGATCAGCCAACTTAGGTGCTCTTGATCAAGGTCATCTGCTGATCTGAGAACTGTAGTAGGGACTTTTAAAGGCAAGGTAGTTACTCACTGTGTCTCCGACTTTGTGATTTCTCGTAGCAGTGACACCTATGCTGAAATCAGCAGATAGGGTCTCCTCCAGCCCCTCCCACTTCACATTCCTCACCAGTAAGCTGACCTCTAGTCCCTGCCCCCCAGCTAGGCCATGAAATAAATGGGCGGCTGTGAAGAGGCTGAGTGGGCGGCAGCAGGCTTCAGGACCAGCCCAGGCTTTGGTGACCCCTGGCAAATCCTCATTTGACCCCCAAGGGGGTCCCGACCCCCAGGTTGAGAACCACTGCGTTAGCAGCTGAAAAACGGTTAATAGCATCCGCAAAGTGCCACTACTGCGGCGCTTTGCCTGCAGTTTGGCGGCGCTGCTCGTTGATTTCAATGAGCAGGGTCGCTTTAGGAGCGGTGAGTGCATTTTACAGAGGTGGCTTGTACAAGTTTAAATGCTGGAGTTTTGGTGAAAGTGTAGTCATATTTTAGGTGTGTTATGTCTTTCTTGGGCTGTGCCATTGGTTTCTCATGCCATGTATAATCCCATGAAGTCATAAAAAAACAAAGCTCTCCTGCTCTAACTAAAGGGTGAATTATAAGGGTTCATTGTCAGGAGCCAAAAAAGCATACATAGTACATTATGGAATGTGATACTTCTTTAGTCCGATCACAGCCTCCCTATACACATGAGAACAGTTTGGTGGTGAAGTATGAGCACTTTTCTACACCATAGAGAGATGAAGAGAGGAATGCTTATGTCTAGGTCAGTCTTTTTATCCCTTTTGCTCCCTCTAGTGGTACTTATAAGAACAGCTACCCCAACAACTGACTTTTAAAAATATTTAGAAAAAAATTACTTTCTTATATTTTTAAACCTATTATTATTGTAAATAAGATTTTGGAAATACCGTATTTGCCGGTGTATAAGGTGACCGGGCATATAAGACGACCCCCAAATTTTACATTTTTTTTAGATTTTTTGCCTGTACTCACCGTATAAGAAGACCCCCCTTCCGAGGCTTACGACGCTTCATATTTCTTCCTTCTGGAGCCATATTCTGTTTCCTTCTTGCTGAAGCTGGAGCCAATCATGGCGAGCAATGTATTCTATTAACCACTTGGGATCCGCCTGCCGTCAATTGACGGCTACAGTGCGGATCCCAATCTCCAAACTGCCGTCAATTGACGTCCGCCCCTTAGGGCGGTCCCCGCGCGCGCTCCAGAGCGCGCTGCGGGGAAAATCTGTGTTGGCCGTGTCCCTCGGACACAGCCAATTACAGATCGCCGCGAACGGCCAATCAGAGTGGCCGTTCGCGAGGCGATCTGTGCGGCCAATGAGAGAGGATCTCATATGTAAACATATGAGATCATCTCTCATTGCCGTTTTACACAGAGACAGCGGTGCTGTCTCTGGAGAGGAGACGGATCTGTGTCTCTTGTACATAGAGACACAGATCGGTCACCCCCCCAGTCACCCCCCTCCACCTACAGTTAGAACACTAAGCAGGGATACATTTAACCCCTTCCTCACCCCCTAGTGTTAACCCCTTCAATGCCAGTCACATTTATACTGTAATTGGTGCATATTTATAGCACTGATCGCAGTATAAATGTGAATGGCGCCAAAAATGTGTCCGATGTGTCCGCCATAACGTCGCAGTCCCATTAAAAAACGCAGATCGCCGCCATTTCTAGTAAAAAAAAAAATATTTAAAAAAAAATAATTCTGTCCCCTATTTTGTAAGCGCTATAACTTTTGCGCAAACCAGTCGCTTATTGCGATTTTTTTTTTTTTTTTACCAAAAATATGTAGAAGAATACGTATCGGCCTAAACTGAGAAAAAAAAATGTTTTTTTTTTTTTAAATTGGGATATTTATTATAGCAAGAAGTAAAAAATATTGTATTTTTTTCAAAATTGTCTCACTTTTTTGTTTATAGCGCAAAAAATAAAAACCGCACAGGCGATCAAATACCACCAAAAGAAAGCTCTACTTGTGGGGAAAAAAGGACGTCAATTTTGTTTGGGAGCCACGTCGCACGACCGCGCAATTGTTAGTTAAAGCGATGCAGTGCCGAAAGCTGAAATTTCACCTGGGCAGGAGGGGGGTATATGTGCCCAGTAAGCAAGTGGTTAATGAATACAAAGCCTCCTTGGATTGACAGAGACTGTAACATCATCAGCCCGCACCTCTCTGACTCTCAAAGCCAATCCGAGCAGGCTACTGTATGTAGCTTGCTCGGATTAGCAGAGGTTGTTCCTCCAATCCAAGCAGGCTCTGTATTCATTTGAATACATTGCTCACTGGGATTGGCTAAGCGGTATGTACTGTATGTAGCCAAAGCTGACCCGAAGTATAAGACGACCCCTGCTTTTTGGCCATTTTTTTTACGTGTAAAAGGTAGTCTTATACCCCAGCAAATACAGTACTTTAGTGAAACTGAAACAAATGATCAAAAAATGGATAACCAGCAAACACATTAGTTATTTCTACCCATGTATTTAGTACATATGGGCAAATAATTTTACATATACATATTTCTTTAACTAGGTGAAACTCCCCAGGATGCTGCAGACCATGCTCTTGACTATATGGTAAACAAGGTGAATGGCAGAGGAGGCCTAATAACGGTGAGCAAAACAGGAGAGTGGACAGCAAGATTTACTACCAAAAGAATGGCATGGGCCAGTGTAAAGAACAATGTATTAATGTACGGACTCAATCCTGGAGAAATTTTGAATGAAGTTATACATTTATAGAATATAGTGATAATATACTAAATCATTTATAATATAGTTGGAGTATAGAAAGTTGCTAAAAAAAAGAAACACTGATTGCCTGTACATTTACCATTGGTTTTCACTAATGTTGTTTTAAATTGTACAATGAGTATTTTGTTTATACTGTCCTTGAAAACACAATCTGATAAATACCAAAACTGTCCTGCAGGTCATTTTGGTTGAACGAGTTCCAATAACCATACAAGTAAAGGATAAGATTGTTCAATATAAAAAGTTAAGATGAATGAACTATGCGCTAAATTTTTTACGGAAAATCATATCAAGTTCAAACAAATTTATTTTTTCTTTCCCTCTTTCTTTTATCCAAGGAAGTTTTTCACCTTGACTTTTTTAAATAATAATTTTAAATAATTAAGTCTATGATTAAATTGTTGTTAGTTATTAAATGTTTTGAACAGCACTGGTCTTATCTCACATATAGTGGCAATGTTAAAAGCATCTCTAACAGTGTCATAGTTGCATCATTTTGTGCATACAGTATAAGCCATCTCTGTACATTATTTTGTCCTAACATATTAATTACTGGTTAAAAATATATACATGAAATACTACTACATTTCAGAAACATACACCTTTCATTTTATGTACTTTTTTGGTAATCTATTAAAATGCCATTTTAACAAAATGACTTCATTGTGTATGTGAGAAGCCCATTTCTAGCAACTGCACTTTTGTTTTCTGTTAAAGAAATTGAGATTATTTTATAAACTGTATGTTTCTGTTTCTATTCTGAATTAAAAAATGTGAATTAGGATATAAATGATCCAAGGAGAACGTGTTCCCAAACCATAACATAATTGTCTGTCTGTCATTTGATGCGTGCTGCTATGTTTGAATAGGACAGCTCAACCAACTATAACTATAATAATTGGTGAATGTGTGGAAATGTATCGGCTAGTCAGTCCATGAAATGAGCTGTTTCATAGTATGCATCTGGAAGAAAAAGTAACACATTGCATAAGAAAACTTTTCATTGCAAACAGATAATTCTCAGTCATACTTAAAGTGGATGTCCGCTGAAAAAAAAAAATATTAAAAGCCAGCAGCTACAAATACTGCAGCTGCTGACTTTTAATATTAGGACACTTACCTGTCCTGGAGTCCAGCGCCGTCCGCAGCAGAGGACGAGCGATCGCTCGTCACTCTGCTGCCCCCCCACCATCCTCGGTGAGGGAACCAGGAAGTGAAGCGCTCCGGCTTCACTGCCCGGTTCCCTACGGCGCATGCACGAGTCGCGCTACGCCTGCCGATTGGCTCCCGCTGTGTTCTGGGAGCCGAGTGTTCCCAGAACACAACGGGGGGGGTGGGGCGGGATTTGTGACGTCATGCCCGCAGTTTACCCCAGACTGTGTGGCCGGAAGTGGGTGCAAATATCTGTCTTTAGACAGGTATCTGCACCCCCCTCCTCCCCCTGAAAGGTGTCAAATGTGACACCGGAGGGGGGGAGGGTTCCGATCAGCGGGAGTTCCACTTTAGGGTGGAGCTCCGCTTTAAGTTATTATGTTCTGGAGAATATCCCTCATCAACCTGCTTTGGTTCTTTATAAGTAAGCTGTTCTGTTCTTTCATAAATAAAGCAAGCCTGTTGTCAGGCTTTTATTTAAAATAACATTCCAGAACACTCACATATGAAGGTGCTAAATTGCACTGGTATCAACAGTCTCTGACACCTACCACTCTATTTTCCAACCAGAACAGCTCAGCTGCTTCTTGGTTCCATAGTGGTGTCACATGCAATCCGCCCCTCTACACATTTCATCTAGTGGGCTTTAACAGGATTTTGGTAAACTGATTCTCACAGATCCTCACACACCTAATGCCGCGTACACACGATCATTTTTCGGGTTCTAAAAAAATGACATTTTTTTTAATGCCATTAAAAACGATTGTGTGTGGGCTTCAGAGCATTTTTCGGGGTTCTAAAAAATGGGCAAAAAAAAAATCGAACATGCTCTATTTTTTAACAACGTTTTTAACGTTGTCGTTTTTCGGGTTGTAAAAAATGGTCATGTGTGGGCTTTAACGACGTGAAAAATCCGTGCATGCTCAGAAGCAAGTTATGAGATGGTAGCGCTCGTTCTGGTAAAACTACCGTTCGTAATGGAGTAAGCACATTCATCACGCTGTAATAGACAGAAAAGCGCAAATCATCTTTTGCTAACACGAAATCAGCTAAAGCAGCCCCAAGGCTGGCGTCATCCGAATGGAACTTCCCCTTTATAGTGCCGTCGTATGTGTTGTACGTCACCGCGCTTTGCTAGAGCATTTTTTTTCACGATCTTGTGTAGGCAAGGCCGTTTTAATGATCAAGTTGAAAAAACTTTTTTTTTTCTAGAGCCTGAAAAACGTCATTTTTTAGAACCCGAAAAATGATCGTTTGTACGCGGCATAAGAATAAAAAATATAAAAAATAAAAAGTATCTTATGCGCTGCCAACTCTGTGATAATCTTCCTTAAATGTGTTGCAGCTGCTACATACACTCGCGTGTCAGTTCACCACCACAAAAAAAATTATGCTGTGTGTTGCGCTGCTGCATGTACTACATTCCAATATACAGTATGTGTTGAACAGCTGATTGCTAATTTGCTTGAGTCCTGTATCAGACCAGGCTGTGGATTCATAATCATTTTTAAAAATGTCAGTGTAATTTTTAATACATTAATGAAGGTTTAAAAGTATTACACTATAGTAGCTCATTGTGGCTATGAACTTATCCTTCAGATCACTAGCATTTGTGGAGTGGATTGTTAACCCACCAGAATACCATTGAATGGATGCACACGTTGACAGATCCGGAGGTGTTCTGTTCAGATTAACCCCAAAAGAGGGTGAATGCTTTTTTGACCTATTGTACCTATAGGTCATATGGTTAAGTTGAGGGTACATCTTTACTTTATATAAAAAGGAACTCCACTGCCCCATTTGGCACTTTTTTGGAGGGGAGGAGTGGGCACCTGGTTTTGACAGGTACTCATTCCCACTTCCGGTCAGATGAGCCACAGCAATCTGAGCCAGAAGTTTGGCACCCCTCCTTCACCCACAGTCTTCTGGGACACATCACAGGTCCCAGAAGACTTCAGGACCTTTTTACAAGGCACACTGCAGCTTGGACATGCGCAGTAGGAAACCAGCTTCGAAGCTGCAAGGCTTCACTGCCTGTTCCCCTTACTTGAGATGCTGACACCTGCCCCTATAGCCTATTGAAAAATTGGCTTGGGTGTGGACATTGCTGGATGCCTGGACAAGAAAATGTCCTTATATTAAAAGTCAGCAGCTACAGTATTTTTTGAGGGAGCCTGGAGCTCCTCTTTAACCCCTTTCCGACCACCCACCGCAGTTGTATTGCGGCAAGGTGGCATGGCTCCACGAAACGATGTACCTGTACATCATTTAGTGCAATAGCCACTGGGTCTGCCCATTGGCCACAGAGGCAGCCAATCAGCAGGTCCACCGATCATTCCCAAGAGAGATATCTCCACCACCTAACATTCCATGTCCACCTGCACATTCAATACTTTCCTCTTTTACCCCTGGTACCATAGAGGAGGTTGCTAAACTTTTTGAAATGCCCACCTAATCACCTGCTCCCTGGACCCCATTTCTCCCTACTATGATCACCCTATTGTTCTATCCTACACTCTCTAATTCACGTCTTTAATCTCTCCCTCTCTATGGCATCTTCCCTAACCCTTTAAAACAGAGGTCGCCGACCAGTGGTCTCTGGACCACTGATGGTACAAGAGAATATTTTGATGGTCTCCAGGGTTTCTGCTGCAAATCAACATTGTGGGGGATGTTTATTGCCCAATGTTGTTTCCAGTGTTGTTCTCAATGAGTGCTGACATCAATACTGTCAGCATGCATTAATATTTAAAGCCTCCTCTGTAGTTTTGGCTCTTGTGAACTCAGAGGGAGGAGCCGCGAGAAGTGCAGAGAGCAGGAGGTAAATAAGGAGGAGCTTCCAATGGCAGCGCTGATCACAGACTGTGGGAGGCAGTATGGAGGTTGAGCACATGGCTGGATAAGCAGTGTGATGCAGAGTGCAGGGGGCAGAGAGCCATAGCATTGTGAATTTAAAGGCAGCAGTATGATCCAGGGGGAGGAGGGCAGAGAGCGTATAAGGCATGTAAAATTCATGTTAGTGGTCCGCAGGATTCAAAGTTGTGAGTTTAGTGGTCCGTGAGATCCGAAATATTGGTGACCACTGCTCTAAAACGTATCTAAAAAATGTATTGAGCACCCTCATTACTAAAAAGCCCTAGCTAGACCCCACCAATCTTAACAACCTAGCACCCATTTCCTTGCTTCAATTTACCTTCAAAATCCTTGAATGACTAGTCTATAGCTAGTCTATAAATGTCTGAGCTACCACCTTGCTTATAACAGCCTTCTTGGCGCCTTTTAGCCTGCATTTAGCCCACAATACTCCATAGAAGCTGTGCTTCTAAAACTTACTAACAACCTACTGGCTGCTAAAACCAATGGACACTACTTTGTGCTGTTATACTTAGAACTCTTTGCTGGCTTTGATACCACTGACCACCCCTCCTTCTGAAAAAAACTCTATTTCCTTGACCTCCATGATTTAGCTCTTTGCTGGTTCTCCTATTACCTATCTAACTGTACTCTAATACCACGTACACACGATCGGTTCATCCGATGAAAACGGACCGATGGATTTTTTCATCAGATATCCAATGAAGCTGACTACCATCAGTTAAAAATCCATTCGTGTCAGAACGCGGTGATGTAAAACACTACGACGTGCTGAGAAAAATGAAGTTCAATGCTTCCGAGCATGCGTCGACTTGATTCTGAGCATGCATGGATTTTTAACCGATGGACTTGCCCACAGACAATCATTTTTTTCTATCGGTTTTTTAACCATCAGATAATTCTACGGTTTTTCACCGATGGGATAAAAAAACGATGGGACCCAGACACGATCGATTCGTCCGAGGAAGTAGGTCCATCAGTGACCCTTTTCATCAGACAAACCGATCGTGTGTACAGGGCATTAGCGGCACTTAAAAATGTTACCTCCTCCTCTCTTATTTCTCTTTCTGTCAGGCCCCCGCAAGGTTCAGTCTTCAGACTTCTTCTATTCTCTATCTACATCCCCTCGCTGGGTCAGCTGATAGCTACCCATGGCTTCCAATACCAATTCAATGCAGACAACCACATCTATCTAATTACCCCTCCGTTCAGCCCATCAGTATCCTTGTGCATCACTGATTTACTAATAGACATAATAGTACTGATGTCACAACACTCAATCTCAATTGCTCTAAAACTGAGCTCATAATATTTCCTTCCCCAATGCCAGCTCCCTGAATTCTCCAATTGAGATCAATAGCACAACTGTCACTCCCACCAGGGTGCTAGGTGTAATCCTGGGCTCTGAACTCTCATTTTGGCACCACATTCAATCATTGTCCAAATCTTGCAGCCTCAACATCTCCAAAATACACCCCATCATAACCAACGACACCACACAGCGCACATTGACCTACTTCAGTGTATACTCAGGAGGTCAACATCTTTTGGTGAGTTTGGTCCCAGAAGGGGATGGCGGTGACTGAGCACCGATTGGAGTATTGAAGTGGGTTGTCACGAAGCACTGGTCACTTGTATTTAAGAAGAATTGTGGCACATACTTTGGCACTTTTTATGGCACCTGGCACTGTGTAGCACTTTATTAATGTACTTGCACTAACAGCAGACTATATTTTTTGCACTTATTGGTTGCTATAACATATCACATATGAGCTGAGTATTTGGGTAAAAGGAGCTCTTATTGTTTTATTATACATTCATAAATATCACTTGAGAACACGCTTTTGGGAATAAAACATTTTCTTTTGATGGGTTTATTTTATTGATTTAGCACCCTCCTTTATTTAATTGGACCGTAACTGTATTGTCTCCCTCCATTTTGTAAAGTGCTGCATAAACTGTTGGAACTATACAAACCCTGTAATAATAATAAAAAAGCAGAACTATACTCAGCTCTGCTCCAACAACATTCTCAAGCTCTCTCAGAACTTAGATCATCTTGACTGGCCAGGCCAAGATGGCATAATCCCCATGCATGTGCACGGGAGTTAATTCATCTTGGTATTCAGCAGATGCTGGAAATGTACACTGAACTGCGCATGGAGCAGATGTCAGGATTGTACACTGAGCTGTGCATGTGCAGCTCAGTGTACAGTGTATAAAAAGTTTGGGACTAGGAAGATAAAAAATTCTTTATTGTAGAAGAGACAAAATATGTCACTTTTGTGGTAAAAAACAAGAAACAAAAAAACTTTCTGTTTACAAATTTGAACATGTTGCCTAAAGTTACACTTTAAACATTTTTACACAATATCTATTAAAATTCAAAAATATTCATGCCTGCTTAAATATGGCATTTGAAATTTGTTAAGCTTCTGTTTCTGTAATATGAATCAAGACTTTAAATGGGGAATTGGACAAAGTCATTCAAAAAGTTGATTCCGCAAATGAATAAATTAGAAGCTTCAATTAACAAAATGTCCATTTAATTATAGAAATTGTGAATGATATTGTGCCCAAGATGTAAAACTATTAAAAATCCTTAGCTGAGTACAGATATTTTATGTGCTTTTAATTTGTAGACTTAATTGATTGTGATGTTTTGCCTATAAACCAGCTGGCTGCTTTTATTAAGTCATCTGTCATTTACTTTTCACAACAAAAAGTAATGTAATTGTAGATGAACAGTTACTACTTAAATAGTTTAAATGGAAACCCTTACTGACATTTAGTTTGCAAATGTGTGTTTCTGTGTATCATAAACAACTGGCATGTTTTTTCCTTTTAGAAAATATTGTTTTCACCTTTAATTCATCCTTTTTTTGAACTTTAGTACTGATGAGCTTCTACAGCCTCTTCAATGGTGGCTGCATGTCATTGTTCATTGTTCAAGGTTGGCTTCAAGGTTACAACTTTGGAAATACCTGTGAAATAAGCATTAGCATAGCTGCTTATATTCCCAACTGGAAGCACACGTGACAGCAACAGGGAGTGCTATCACATTTTAACAGTAAGTACCTGAACAAAGATCTTCAAGGTAAGATTATTAAGTGTTTTAAGTTCTTGAAGTTTTTTTATTTAAATTTTAATTTAATTACCAAAATTTAAATTTTTCACACATGTTAAAATCAGCATTTTATGCAAGAAAATTACTTAAAACCCCTAAAAATTATATTGTTTCTTAAAGCAAAGGTATGTATGAATAACATGGTAGTGGTTTCAAACTTGCTTTAGATTAATTCAGATTGTGCTTCCCTGGCATGATCTAAATGAACATGCATTCGCCAGCTTAATAAAAAGGTACCAAGCTTATGGCTGAGCTCTTTTTACCGACTTGAAGTTCCTGTCATTTATATATGGAAACTGATTTCATGGTGGTTAAAGAAAGCTGCAGATTTAAAAAGATTCAAAAAATTATCTTTGAAATGACATTTGTTTATTGTTCAGAAGAAGGAACTCATAGAGTTCTGGAGAAGTATAAAAATTGTCTGTGGTGACACAGTAGCCCTGGTTCAGCAATGGCTCAATGAAAGAAAGAACTGAAGCGGTTGCCATTTCAAAACTGCTGAATCATTCGCTGAATTTGGTCCCTTTCCCGGTGTATAGGACGGAATTCCAGATGTACCCAGCGCTGGATTCACATAGCATAAATGATGCCAAATCGTGCCCTCTTTGATGCTATATACTGTATCCAGCTGAGTCTTCATTTGTAGGCCAGTGGACTTTCGTCAATACTGATGTCTCTGTCTGGCACATAGATCTGCTGGAAATTCTTCAGAATTATTTGACAAATCTCCCAATTTTTTTTCAGTTTTGGAGCTGGATGAGAACTCTCATCAAAGTCTTCATTATTTGTAAAGTGCAAATATTTCATTATGAAAGAGAATTTGTATTCCGACATGACTGTGCCAAAAAAAGAAGTGGCCAGTAATTTGTTGGTTGTCCAGTACCATTTCTGCAGGGGTTTCCCCACCACTCCCTGAAGAATTATAAGGCCCAGAAACTTCCAGATGTCCTCGCTGGTTACCGGTACCCACTTTCTGCTCATTGAAAACCGCTGATGGGTAGCAGCTTGTTGCTCCTGGTAGCGATTTGTCTCCATAATAATTTTTGCAATAACCTCATCAGTCAAAAAGAGTATGAGGTATGCCAAGGGATTGTCATCCTCAACATCCACTTTGATCCCAGGTGCTCCTGTAAATGGAAATTTTGGGGCGCTACATGCTCTGTACCGCAATCAATCGAGCACCAAGTAACTATCACTCAACTCCTCTGCAAGCAATTCTGTATCACTGTGCTGTTTTCCAGCAGGTCATATACTGCTTCTGAGGTGGAGGCGCGCTTTTTTGATGCCATGATCGCTCTGCAGTTTCCAGACACAAAGTACAGTAAAACTGCAGGCAAGGGCACTGGAGAAAGCACTGGGGGACAATCTAACTTCAATTTATTTTATTTTGTATTGTAATCCAATAGGATTACATTGTATCAGTGTGTTTGTGCTTTATACTTTAGAAATTGCCAGCCGGTTCTGCCCCCCCTGCGTCGCAACGCTCGCAGGGAAGGGAATCAGGGGAACACAGTGCATGTGATTTTTATAATTTTTTATTTAACTTCTACCATGTTGTCATTATGGGGTATTGTTTGAAGAATTTTGAGGAAAATAATGAATTGAATCCATTTAGGTAAGGCTGTAAAATAACAAAATATGGAAAAAGTGAAGCACTGTGAAAACTTTACGGATGCATGGTACTTACTCCCCAAGGGGCAGCTTAACAGCAAATTGCCAAAACATTCACTATTCAACTTATCACTATGCAAATGTTGACTTTCCTTCCCAAATTACATCTACTGTGCAATGGTGTCAAACTCAAGCCATTCCCACTTTAGATAATGAGACTTAGGGCCAGATCCACAAACGAATTACGCCGGCGTATCTATTGATACGCCGCGTAATTTCAAAGTTCCTGCGTCGTATCTTTGTTTTGTATCCACAAAACAAGATACGACGGAATGAGGGATCGATCCGACAGGCGTACGCCTTAGTACGCCGTCGGATCGTAGGTGTATATTTAGTTAGTGTTTCCGTCGAATTCCGCGTCGAGTATGCAAATTAGCTAGATACGGCGAACCACGAACGTACGTCCGGCCGGCGCATTTTTTTACGTCGTTTGCGTTCGGCTTTTTCCGGCGTATAGTTACCCCTGCTATATGAGGCGTATACTATGTTAAGTATGGCCGTCGTTCCCGCATCGAATTTTAAAAATGTTACGTCGTTTGCGTAAGTCGTTCGCAAATAGGGCTTTGCGTAGAATGACGTCACCGACGTAAACATTGGCTTGTTCCGGTTTAATTTCGAGCATGCGCACTGGGATACCCCCACGGACGGCGCATGCGCAGTTGGAAAAAAAACGTCATTTACGTCGGGTCAAGACGTATTTACATAAAACACGCCCCATCACATCCATTTGAATAGCGCGCCCTTACACCGCCAAAGATACACTACGCCGCCGTAACTTACTTAAATAAAATAAGTTACGGCGGCGTAGTGTATCAGAGATACGATACGCCCGACGGATGTATGCGCCGATGTACGTGGATCTGGCCCTTAATTTACACAATAGATGAACCACACCAGAAAATGTGCCACCCGTTAGATATGAGGAAAATGAAACAGTGAATCTCCCTAATTAGGACATAGACAACAATAAGAATAAAAATGTCTGGGGTTTTAATACTTCCACACTCTATCCACATTTTTTAAAAGGTTTTGGCTTTAGATTTACCTATATACTCGAGTATAAGCCGAGTTTTTCAGCACATTTTTTTGTGCTGAAAATGCCCCCCCTCGACTTATACTCGATTCAAATTTTTGCACATGATCTCCCAGACTTTTGGGACCCAGTACCAGCCAAACTTTGCACACATGTAGCCCCACTCTTCCTCTACAAGTGTGCAAAGTTTGTTGTCCAGGGGACCTACGGCTGGGGAGCACCGATTTTTCAAAGCTGGGCCCCCCTTCCATAGACTTCCTCTTTAAACAGTAATTTCTCCAGTGACTTTGGGAACCTGGTACTGACTTTGGGAACCTTGTCACAGGTGTAGCCCCATTTCTCCTCTATAAGTGTGCAAAGTTTGTTGTCTGGGTGTCACGGAACCATGAACCAGACGTACAACAAGAGATAAGTGAAAATAAGAAGGCTTTATTGAAAATCAAGCTGTAAAGCAAAAGTCCAAACGGATGGTTAAACAGAGTCTTGCGAAGCCAGAGGTCAGGAACCAGAAGGGTAGTCGGACGAAGCCAGGATCAGGAACCAGCAGGGTAGTCAGACGAAGCCAGGATCAGGAACCAGCAGAGAAGTCAGACGAAGCCAGGATCGGAACCAGAAGCAGCAGCAGTCTTAGAAGCATGTGAACACAGGAGGACCAAGCAAGGAACTGAAGCCACAGAGCTCCTATATATGTGAGCCAGGCATCCAGCTCCTCCCAGTGGGAAGGAGGAGCCGCAGGGTGGGAGGCTACAAGAGTCCCAGAAACCAAGATGGCCGCCAGCACATGTCAAACGAAGGAGACAGGAGAGAGGTAAGACCATGACAGTACCTCCCCCTCAAGGGCCCCTCCTCCGCGGTGCAAAAAACGGTTTCTGAGGGAAACGTGCGTGGAAGGCTCGGAGCAAGGCAGGAGCATGGACATCTGCGGAGGGAACCCAGGAACGCTCCTCTGGACCGTAACCACGCCAGTGGACCAAAAACTGTACCCGACCGCGGACCAGGCGTGAGTCCAGGATATTGCTCACCTCATACTCCTCATGATTGCCCACTTGGACCGGACGAGGCCGAGGAACCGAGGAAGTGAAGCGATTGCACACCAGTGGCTTCAACAGGGAGACATGAAACACGTTGGAGATCCGCATGCCAGGAGGAAGCGCAAGGGCATAGGCTACCGGGTTTACCCTGCGAAGCACTCGGAAGGGACCAACAAAGCGAGGAGCCAGCTTGGGAGTGGGCACTCGAAGGTTGAGGTTGCGAGTGGACAACCATACACGGTCTCCGACCTGGTAGGAAGGAGCAGGCGCTCGTCTGCGATCAGCCTGGAGTTTCTGGCGCTGCGCAGAGACCTCAAGGGACTTCTGGATCTGTACCCAAGAGGCGCGTAGGACGGAAAGGTGATCCTCCACAGCCGGAATATCCTGGGGAGAGAATGCCTCCGGTAACACGGCAGGTTGGAACCCATAATTGGCCATGAAGGGAGACGTCCCAGAGGAAGAGTTCACCGCCGTGTTCCTGGCAAACTCAGCCCAAGGCAGGAGGTCAACCCAATTGTCCTGGTGATCGGAGACATAGCAACGAAGGAATTGCTCCAAGGCCTGATTGGATCGTTCTGCGGCCCCATTGGACTGAGGGTGGTAGGCCGAGGAGAAGGAGAGATGAATCCCCAACTGGGAGCAAAAGGCGCGCCAGAACCTGGACACAAACTGACTCTCCTTGGGCAAACCGTGCAACCGGAAGACCTCCCAGGCAAAAATCGTGGCCAATTCTTGTGCAGAGGGTAACTTCTTGAGAGGAACACAGTGGCACATTTTGGAAAACCGATCCACAATCATGAGAATGACCGTATGGCCTCGGGATGCAGGGAGATCCACAATGAAATCCATCCCCAGGTGTGACCATGGGCGCTCCCCGGTGGCTATGGGTTGCAGCAGGCCCAACGGAAGGTGCCGAGGGGACTTACTCTGGGCACAAACGGAGCATGCCGCTACATATGCGGCGATGTCGGAACGTAGGGAAGGCCACCAGAACAGACGTGAAACAGCCCAGGACAGCTGATTCTTACCAGGATGCCCCGCGGTCTTGGAGTTATGGTAGGTTCGCAACAACCGAGTGCGCAACTCCTCAGGCACAAAACATCTGCCGTTGGGTCTCCCAGAGGGAGCACCAGATTGAGCCGCCAAAATCTGCTCACCAAGGGGAGAGGTCAGGCTGGTGCGAATGGCGGCCAGGATCTGATTCGGAGGTATGACCGAAGTCGGTATAGATTCCTCCCTGGACAGCTCGGAGTACTGCCGTGATAAGGCATCCGCCCTGATGTTCTTGGAACCGGGTAGGTAGGAGACCACGTAATTAAAACGTGACAAGAACAGAGCCCATCTGGCCTGACGTGGTGTCAATCTCTTGGCCTCAGAAAGGTAGGTCAGATTCTTGTGGTCCGTCAGGATGAGAACCGGAACCACGGAGCCCTCGAGCAAGTGCCTCCACTCCTTGAGAGCCTGCACTATGGCCAATAACTCCCTGTCACCAATCTGATAGTTGCACTCCGCGGGTGACAGTTTCCGGGAGTAAAACCCACAAGGAAGCAGCGGACCCTCTGGTGTTCTACGCTGAGACAGAAGGGCGCCTACTCCCGTCTCAGATGCGTCCACCTCGAGGACAAAGGGCAACCCAGGGTTGGGATGAGACAGAATCGGGCCCGACACAAAGGCGGATTTTAGGGCCTCAAAAGCCCGGATGGCCTCGAGCGGCCAGACCTGGGAATTACTGCCCTTCCTGGTCAGATCCGTGAGAGGCTTGGCCAGCATGGAGAAGTCCCTGATGAACTTCCGATAATAATTGGCGAAGCCCAAAAAGCGCTGCAAGGAACGAAGACCACTGGGCTGAGGCCACTGTAAGACAGCCGAAACCTTCTCAGGGTCCATGGAGAACCCCTCAGCGGAAATGATGTAACCTAAGAAGGTTACCTGGGATCGGTGAAATTCGCATTTCTCAAGCTTACCGAACAGCTTGTTCTCTCGTAACCGTTGCAACACTCGCTTGACATCCAGAATGTGGGCCTCCATGGATTCAGAGTATACCAAGATGTCATCCAAATAGACCACCACACACTGCTGCAACAGGTCACGGAAAACATCGTTGATGAATTCCTGAAAGACTGCAGGCGCATTGCACAACCCAAAGGGCATAACCAAGGATTCATAATGACCGGTCCTGGTGTTAAACGCGGTCTTCCACTCATCGCCCGCCTTGATCCTTACCAGGTTATATGCCGCCCTCAAGTCGAGTTTGGTAAAGACCGTGGCCCCCTTAAGGCGATCGAACAGCTCGGAAATCAAGGGTATCGGGTAAGCGTTCTTGATCGTGATGCGATTAAGGCCCCTGTAATCGATGCAAGGCCTCAACTCACCGCCCTTCTTTTTCACAAAGAAAAATCCAGCCCCTGCCGGGGACGAGGATTTGCGAATGTGACCACGGGACAGCGCCTCCATCACGTACTCCTCCATGGCCTCATTCTCCGCAACCGACAGAGGATAGACCCTGCCGCGAGGAGGAACGGCACCAGGTTGTAACTCTATGGCACAATCGTATGGGCGGTGCGGAGGTAGGGCAACTGCGCGCACCTTATCGAATACATCCCGGTACTCCTCGTATTCAGGAGGCAACAGAGAGTCCGAGGAAGTACACAGCAACTTGACAGGCCCATGGATGCAACTAGCCCCACACTGTGGTGACCATGAGAGGATCTCGGCCGATCTCCAGTCAAAAGTCGGATTATGCTTCTGGAGCCAGGGGTACCCCAAGACCACCGAGTAGTGTGGAGATGAAATAACCTGGAAGCAGACTGACTCTCTGTGAACGGCACCAATGGCTATCCCCACTGGAAGGGTCTCATGAGTCACGTGTGACGGCTGGAGGGGTCTGCCGTCTATCGCCTCTAGAGCCAGCGGGGAACCTCGAGCCTGCAGAGGAATGGAATTGGCGGCAGCGAACTCACTATCAATGAAAAAACCACCAGCACCAGAGTCCACCAACGCCTGGGTCGTCACCGAGCCCCCGACCCAGGAGAGGACAACAGTGATCAGTGGTTTATCAACACGGGAAACCGGGGACGAGGAGACTCCACCCAAGATCTGCCCCCGACAGGATCTCAGGTGCGAGCGTTTCCCGGACGGTTCGGACATGCCAACCGAAAATGCCCACCGAGACCACAGTACGTGCATCGGCCCTCGCGTCTCCGGAGTACCCTCTCCCCCTCGGACAGGCGAGCAAACCCCAGCTGCATGGGTTCACCCCCAGACAAGTCAACCCCAGGAGGCGTGGGAGGAGAGGGAGGCACGGGTGGGACAGCAAACGTAGGCGCCAAACTGTTAGGAGGCCTCCGCAGGCTCTCCTTAAAGGAAGGTCTCTCCCTGAGTCTGGTGTCAATCAAAATCAGGAAAGAAATAAGAGCCTCGAGCTCCACTGGTAGGTCCTTAGCTGCAACCTCATCCTTCAAGGCATCCGAGAGACCATGAGAGAAAGCAGCGACCAGAGCCTCATTATTCCAGCCCACCTCTGCTGCCAGGGTACGAAACTCAATGGCGTATTCGGCTACGGATCGTGAACCCTGTCTGACGGACATAAGGAACTTCGCAGCAGAGGCGGCGCGAGCCGGCACATCGAATACCTTCCGAAGAGAAGCAACAAAACCGGAAAACTCGGCAACCACCGGATTGTTGTTCTCCCATAAAGGGCTGGCCCAGGCCAAGGCCTTGTCCGAGAGCAGCGAGATCAAGAAGCCCACCTTTGATCTCTCAGTGGGAAAGGCATGTGGCAGCAACTCGAAATAAATGCCCACTTGGTTAAGGAAACCTCGGCACTGAGTTGGCTCTCCCCCAAATCGCTGTGGAAGGGGGGCAGAACCGGTCATACCCCGAAACACCGCAGGCGCAACAACAGGTGTCGGGGTAGACTCTGGCGCAACAACCGGAGCGGCAGTAGGAGCGGGCCCAGGAGCGACAACCGACCCATCGGCAACGGGAGCGAAATGAGCCGTGCGTTCAAGCAGGGTTTGCAACGCCACGGCGAACTGACCCAACAGGTAATCCTGCTGATCAAGTCTGGCAACCAGCGTGGGTAGCAAGAATGGCCCTGTACCGTCAGAATTCATGGCTTGGTCCTAATGTCACGGAACCATGAACCAGACGTACAACAAGAGATAAGTGAAAATAAGAAGGCTTTATTGAAAATCAAGCTGTAAAGCAAAAGTCCAAACGGATGGTTAAACAGAGTCTTGCGAAGCCAGAGGTCAGGAACCAGAAGGGTAGTCGGACGAAGCCAGGATCAGGAACCAGCAGGGTAGTCAGACGAAGCCAGGATCAGGAACCAGCAGAGAAGTCAGACGAAGCCAGGATCGGAACCAGAAGCAGCAGCAGTCTTAGAAGCATGTGAACACAGGAGGACCAAGCAAGGAACTGAAGCCACAGAGCTCCTATATATGTGAGCCAGGCATCCAGCTCCTCCCAGTGGGAAGGAGGAGCCGCAGGGTGGGAGGCTACAAGAGTCCCAGAAACCAAGATGGCCGCCAGCACATGTCAAACGAAGGAGACAGGAGAGAGGTAAGACCATGACACTGGGGTACCTACAGCTGGGGAGCACCGATTTTTCAAACCCGGCACCCCTTCCATAGACTCCCATGTTAAACGTCAGTCTAGTCATGGGCACAGTAAGGCATGCACATGGACACAGTGAGGCACAGTGAGGCATGCAAATGGACACACTAGGCTTATACTCGAGTCAATATGTTTTCCCATTTTTTTGTGGTAAAATTAGGTGCCTCGGCTTATATTCGGGTCGGCTTATACTCGAGTATATACGGTACTTTAACTTTCCACTGAGAATGACATCATCAGAGGGCAGGGGAATAGAGATCATTGGGGAAAGGGGCATTGCAGTGCTGTCACCCCACCTGAAACTGTTGGCAGTGAGGGATCTATACAGGGAACTTAGGTGAGCATATCTGGCTTCACAAGATAAGTAGAAAAAAATGCATATTAGCATAAGTTAGAGAGTGCTGGGAAGGAGAGAAGGTCCAAAAATGTTTTATCCTGGAGTTGGGTTTTAAAGAAAAAAAAATACATGCAGACATGCAAACACATCTATATCTACTACAGGCTTTGTTTGTATTTAATAAGTACAAACAACCATGCATAGATACATATCCATCCTATTCTCCCAACCAGTGTTTGTAAAGATCTGTCAGACTAGAAAATCATATTACTGTGTCCACAATACAATTTTAAATAATTTCAAAGAGCTAACATAGGAGATCAGAGAAAAGGAAAATCAAAGCTATGATATTATACAAATGTCAAGTATTATTCGTAAAAAATAAGATAATTTTCATAGAAATTCATTCTGTATTTAAAAGAAAAGTTAGAATGTAGAGCTGCAAGTAATCTTCAAATCCCTTAAGATGCACCACCATGTGGATTTTTATTAATCCTTTTCATTTCTTGAATGCATGGTTTAGCTAAAACAATAAAATCACATTCTAGAACTGGGCTATATTTAGTGGATAAATAACAATATGTACCAGTATACTTTGTGTTCAATGAACCATGACAGGTAGAGGTAAAAACTGAATTTTCTGAAAACACTGACATATTTATTCATCAGTCACCAATGATTGCTACCACCTTACAATATTGCATTGCTACATGAGTTCTTACTGCTATGAGTGTAACAGATCACCGGCAAGATCCTGCATGATTACACTGTGCAGCTCATAAAAAATATTGGAAAAATACTTTCAGATTTCATTTGAAGTCAGCCCCTGTAGCTGACAGTGAATGTGCTTCTTCAGAAGCTAATTAGTAATAACATGAACCCGCAAAGAAAATAGTTTTTGACAGTGTGTGTATCATAAAAAAGCAATGCCGAGCAGAGAAAAGAAAAACAAAACAATTATAGACCCCAGGGGAAGGCCACGGGTGTACAAATTGACCCCATTATGTAGCACTAGTTCTTTTGATGTCTGGTGAATACATACCCGAGAGACAGAAAAAAAAATGAAATGAATGTGAACGTTCCATCAGTTAACAGGGAACTGCAGATACAATATAACAACTAACATCTGGATTAGACAACAGTTTATACTTTCGTGTTAACTGCACACATAAACGTATTTAACTATTTTTCTGCCAGAGCTGTTTTTGTATTTTCAGCATACAGTTAAAATGCACATCTTAAGCATGAAGATTAAGGTTAAAACTCTCAAAACATTATACATTTTCTGAAAGAAGAGATCCTGTAGAATGAAATGGTGGTAGTTGCTATTTTATAGTGCATACAAATCCAATATATAATTTTGTGGTAAAATATGAGGCTGAATCAAGTAAACAGATACCACACATATGCTTTAACCCCTTTTCTGCCAGGTCCGTATGTCGTACGAATGTACAGAAGGGCCAGGTCAGTACAGCGTACAGACCTAATTTCTCCCTCTCCTATAAGCTTATGGTCACTTCAGATTCTGTAACACTTTTCGGGCGCTAGCGGGGTGCTTTTAACCCCTGCTAGCGGCCGAATAAAGGGTTCAAAGCACCACTGCCGAGGCACTTTGCAGGCGTTTCGGTGGCACTGCTAATTGATTTCAATTGGCGGGGGCGCTTTAGGAGCGCTCTTAAAGCGCCTCAAAGAAGCTGCTTGCCGGACTTTTTTGACATCCTGCGAGCATAGCGCCCTAGTGTGAAAGCACACATGCTTTCACACTGGGATTGCAGATGAGGCTTTTTTCAGGCACTTTACAGGCGCCCCCCCGAAAGAAAAATTAAATGACTGTAACATTAAATGACCCCTGAGGTCTGCCTGCACTCACCCATCCACAGTTACGGTCCCCCCTCGCACTCATCTTTCCACAGGGACCTCAGCTTCTCCTCCCAACCTGATCCATCCTGATTGGCCAGGAGGAGAAACCAGAAGACGATAGTAAATATTAATTTGCTATTGTCACAAGTGGGTGGGTTCGGGGTGCAATGCTTTGCGCCCAAGCCCATCCTTGTTCAAGCCAATTAGAGCCTCAGGCAGATGACAGGTATGTGTCCGCTCCGCTGATGCAGAGCGGACATGACCACACCAAGATACGACGGCATCTGGGTTTGATCCGACAGGCGTACGGCTTCGTACGCCTTCGGATCGCAGATGCAATACTTCGGCGTCCGCTGGGTGGAGTTCGCGTTGTTTTCCGCGTCGGGTATGCAAATGAGCTTTTTCCAACGATCCACGAACATACGCGCGGTCGTCGCATTCTCTTACATCGTCTCTAGTCGGCTTTTTCCGGCGTATAGTTAAAGCTGCTATTTTGTGGTGTATAGATAGACTTGCCATGTTAAAGTATGGCCGTCGTTCCTGTGTCGAAATTTGAATTTTTTTATTTTTTGCGTAAGTCGTCCGTGAATAGGGATGGACGTAAGTCACGTCCAAGTTCAAAAAATTACGTCGTTGCGATGTCATTTCGCGCAAAGCACGGCGGGAAATTTTGAAACGGAGCATGCGCAGTTCAATCGGCGCGGGGACGTGCTTCATTTGAATGAATCACGCCCCCTACCCGCCGATTTGAATTCCGCCTCCAGAAATACACTACGCCGCCGTAACTTACGGCGCAAATTCTTCCTGGATTCGAATTTAAGCCAGGTAAGATACGGCGGCGTAGCGTATCTCTGATACGCTGCGCCTGTCCAATTGTATGTGAACCTGCCCCAAGATTTCTAGTTGTACTTCCAGCCTTGCTAGAAAAAAAAAAATTCCAATTTTGTTAGCAACACTCAAAACGT
Source organism: Rana temporaria (assembly GCF_905171775.1). Classification (NCBI taxonomy): domain Eukaryota; kingdom Metazoa; phylum Chordata; class Amphibia; order Anura; family Ranidae; genus Rana; species Rana temporaria. The sequence goes on from NC_053492.1 coordinate 220,191,000, forward strand.
TGCTATTAATCTCGAGCTTCCAGGCTTGAGTAATCGAGCCCAATGTGTCCTAGTAAACATTAACCAAAATATTATGCAAACATGTAAAAAAAACTTAAAAACTTTCAAGAACAGAATATTTTAGGAGATGAGTATTCATAGTTGTTAACTAACAGAGGTAGACTTCAAAATCGCAGAGTAATAAGAATAATCCAGTTATATTAAATGCTTTTTTTTTTTTTACATTTTTTTACAATTTCTTTCAATAGCTAAAAGGAGGAGAGAGCATTTAATCGTTCTTGAGCCATTGATCCGCATAAATAATTTTTTACTTGTCTCAAAGTAGAAATTTATCTTTTTGCAGAACGATTTGTAGCAGGAGATGATTAGCAAAGTCTTAAAGCAATATGCATATTTGGGTATAGGTCAGTTGAGTCTTCTTTGTGAAATAGTCGGCATAGTTTTGATAGTTAGATGGTTTTGTGGGAATGAGCTACATATGGCACATTTTGGGCTAGTGGATTAATATTCTTAATCTGAGCTTGAACACCTGAGTATGCGCCACAGATATTACTTGCATTGTCATAAAATCTGACCATGACAATCCCATAAAACGCTTGATGACTGTAACATCAGGTCTAATGTACTATAAGATAAATGTCAGTTGGTCCACATGGAAAATATCAGGCATGGAATCAATGCTAATTGCAAAGTACTTAGCTGTCTTAGCCTCACTGACAATTTGTGTGATCAATTTGTCACTGGAATTATTTCCTCATAAACAGTTTTAGAGAGGTAAGATGTATGACCACTCCCAACCTTTCCACATTCTTTCAAATATTGCAATAAAAATGGGCCAAACTGTACAAGTAGTTTTAATACACCAAGGTAATTGCCATTATTTAGACTACCTAAGTGTTCATAAAATGGTAAACCACGTAGGGCAAGAGTCTTCACTGTGGCACACGCACACATTTTAAAACATTTCTCCACTAGTGCCTTTCCTCTTCCATCTGCTCAACCATAAGTCTATCAGTTCTACCATTGGCACATCCTCTAACTTTCAAAGCAACAACAGAAGATCTATGACTCCTGACTTTGAAATTTACCAGTAGTATTTTTTCCAGTCATTAAAACCTGATGAACTTGTTAATGCTTTCAGTTGATCACCAAAAAGTAAACATGGCACACAATAGATAGAACCATTACCTGTTGAATAAACCAGCCAATAACTATTTTTCAAGAGACATTGAGACATTGATACACATACTTTTTAAGGAAAAAGTGAGTCATTATTCACATCTACTTTTGGGGATGTGGTATGGCGATGATCAGCTTTTTGAGTGCTCAATATGTATTTATTTAGTATTTGTTGTATTCTTCTACTTTAGAATCCGATACTGTAAATTACCCTGAAGAAGAATGTCACACATTCGAAACGCGTCGGACTATCTGTCTTGCATGCCAACAGCTCGCTGATGACGGGCATGTTTTGATGGACAGTATCATTTGGATTGTTCTTATAATGACATTTTTTGTTCATTGTTGATAATGTTTTTCTATTATATATATGTTTTGTAATCCATTTATACATTTTTATGAATTTTTGCGCTTTATATTTGTTCCCTTGAAAATCCCACTCTCATTTTTTCAGTTTAGAACTATTTTTCAATTCTCCATTTTTCAAGTTCCTTTTACAAAGGTCATCTGTACAATCTAACAATATTTTCTCCATATATAATTTTTGATTTACTAAAGTCTACAATAATATTTTGCTGTATTCCATCATGCAGTGCAATATGATCTCTTGTTTTTTTGTTAATGATCCACATGTCTGGACCATTAGAAATTGGTGCTGTGTACACATTTTCACTGCAACCACTGAACCAGAACTAGATTCTGCTTCACCAGATTCTGGCACAGAAGATGCTGTAGGTGTTTTAATGCATTTAAGCATCTCCAAATAACATAACTGCGCATCACAAGTCTTTCCACAGTGTCATTACTGCATTTTCCTTCTTCTACAATCAAAGTTACATCAGAAGATTTTGAAGTGCTTGGACCGCTAAAATAAAACTGAATACATTTTTCAAACTTTTGCTAAGAGTTGATCTGACTTTTTTTTCTCCTCTAAGTTTTTTAACCACTTAAGCCCCGGACCAATATGCAGCCTAAAGACCCAAGGTGTTTTTACAGTTCTGGACTGCGTCGCTTTAACAGACAATTGCGCGGTCGTGCGACGTGGCTCCCAAACAAAATTGGCGTCCTTTTTTCCCCACAAATAGAGCTTTCTTTTGGTGGTATTTGATCACATCTGCGGTTTTTAGTTTTTGCGCTATAAACAAAAATAGAGCGACAATTTTGAAAAAAAAGCAATATTTTTTACTTTTTGCTGTAATAAATATCCCCCAAAAACATATATAAAAACATTTTTTTTCCTCAGTTTAGGCCGATACGTATTCTTCTACCTATTTTTAGTAAAAAAAATCGCAATAAGCGTTTATCGATTGGTTTGCGCAAAATTTATAGTGTTTACAAAATAGGGGATAGTTTTATTGCATTTTATTTTTTTATTTTTTTTTTACTACTAATGGCGGCGATCAGCAATTTTTTTCGTGACTGCGACATTATGGCGGACACTTCGGACAATTTTGACACATTTTTGGGACCATTGTCATTTTCACAGCAAAAAATGCATTTAAATTGCATTCTTTATTGTGAAAATGACAGTTGCAGTTTGGGAGTTAACCACAGGTGGCGCTGTAGGAGTTAGGGTGCACCTAGTATGTGTTTACAACTGTTTGGGGGTGTGGCTGTAGGAATGACGTCATCGATCGTGTCTTCCCTATAAAGGGAATGACGCGATCGATGCGCCGCCATAGTGAAGGACGGGGAAGCCGTGTTTACACACGGCTCTCCTCGTTCTTCAGCTCCGGGGAGCGATCGCGACGGAGCGGCTATAAACAAATAGCCGCGCCGTGGTCCCGGATCGCTCCCCGAGCGGACCCGACCTCCGCATGTAGCGGGGGGGGGTCCCGATCGGACCCCCCACCCGCTAATAGGCGAGGACGTACCTATACGCCCATGTGCCTGTACGTGCCATATTGTGGACGTACATGTACATGCGGTGGTCCTTAAGTGGTTAAAATCTGATACTGTAAAAACTCTCTTTTTTTTCACTCATGCTTGCTGGTACATGTACTCGGCCTAAAGCAATAACATACAAAAAGCAAAAGTTGCAGATTATCTGGAACTGAAGATATCTGCACCTATTTCTGGAACCCTATAACATTTATGGCACTACTATTGCAAATAGATAAACAAAACTATTTACACGTTAACATAGAAGACTTTATAAAAATATTTTATTTATTTTTTTGTATTGGAATGAATGTTATGATTTTCACTATGCAAACTGTATTTATATGATTTACACTATACATAAGTTGATATGTTTATTTCAGTTTGAAAGTCTGCGTATGAACTTATGTTTCACTATTTTGAGTTTGTCACTATAAAATGATTTATATAGACACATTTATACTTTTACCTCTAACTCCCATTTTGGTGTCATCACTATTATTGTCATTTATTTTTCTGTGTATTGGAATCTAGATACCTTTGGTATCATTATCACTTGGCATCATAGGAAACAGAGTATTCATGTTTCACTTTGGTTTTATATTTGTGTTGTAAGATATTTGGAGAGGTAGAGCTTTCACAAATTTGTCACTTCAGCATTGCCTGAAGCACCAAATTTGAATATTTCCATTTTCTGAATAAAGAAAATCAAATTCACTACATTCCAGGTAGTGCTGTGTTTCAGTTATCCCATCCTGCTGGTACGTTAAGATTTTTTTTCATCCACAGGTTCACTCTAATTAATAAATTAGGTGCTGGTGTAGTACCTTGTAAATATTTTAGCAGTCAAATATCCCTATTCCTCTAAAAAAAGAAGAAGCTGCAGGTTGCTATTAGCTAAATTGTTTCATAGTAAGAGGCTGCTCCTTTTGTGCTCCCTATGAAGGACAAAACATGAAAGGAAGATGCTAATCTTTGGGTGAGTAGAGATATTTGTAGCCATTATCCCAATCATGGCCCAAGGTCATTGACGCACAGATGCCCAGACCAAATTTAACAATGTCAGTATATTGTGTCCAATGTAATGATGACTGTATTAATATTTTGCCTCACCTAAATAATTAGTAAATTGACATAGGCCTACAGGAATGTAGTTGGTGTGCAGAGAAATAATTACAATGTCAGCTAATGCCAGAAGAGGTTTGTGTACAATATCACATGCCTGGAACTCATGCCAATTGGTTTCCAATCATAAATTGAGATTGCAGGTTGTCATGAAACACTTTTTATATATAATACCCCAGATACCAAGGCAAATAGTTTGACAGGGATTTCAATATATTTGCCCTAACCCTGCTACTGAAATGCCTCTGATAGCCTTTGTTATAATTCAACTTTCTGTTGGTAAACCCTTAATCTTAGGCCTCGTACACACGGCCGAGGAACTCGACGTGCCAAACACATCGAGTTCCTCGGCCAGTTCAGCCCTGAAGCCGCCGAGGAGCTCGGCGGGACGAGAGCTCCCATAGAACAACGAGGAAATAGAGAACATGTTCTCTATTTCCTCGTCGAGCTCCTCGTCGGCTTCCTCGGCCGAAAGTGTACACACGACCAGTTTCCTCGGCAGAATTCAGCCAGAAACTCGGTCGGAAGCTGAATTCTGCCGAGGAAACTGGTCGTGTGTACGGGGCCTTAGGTGTAAAATAAATGAAGGCCTTGATTTCTCTGACTCAGATGTTTCTATCAAGCCCCATCCAAGAGCCTACAAACAAAAAGAGTATCTCAGCATCTAATACTTATGCTCTCATTGTTTTAGTTAGTGAAAAAAGACCCTCTCTTTAGAGTGTACCCAGGACTAGGGTGCATAATAAGGAAACATGGAGGGAATTCGGACTATAATTAAGGTAACTGAAGGCACTATTTGGTTTCAACATATAAGCTACAGGTTTCAATAAAAAAAAAAAAAAAAAAGATGCAAACAAGTAAAGGTACATTTTAAGGCAATAAGAGAGGTTTCTTTTTTAGGTCTCATTATTTTTGTTTTGAAATCTATCAGATTCAGCTTTGAAAATGTTGAAAACATATTTGACTGGGAAGTCAAAGCAGTTTATGTCATTCACACTAATTAAGACGTGGTTGTTTCTATAGTGACAAGTTAAAGACAGTAAAAAAATAAATAAACTGCAAAAGCCATGTGCAATAATTTGATCAAAGTTAAAAACTCCAGTCTTCGGGTCAGGATTCCAGTACAGAAATTATAATTTTGTTTGAACACCTTACTTAGTTTGTTAATTTCTGTTAATTAAAGATATGCTTTAACTGTGCTAAGATTATGGGGCCTGATCCACAAAAACCCTGCGTAACTTAACTTTTGACATTTAAGTTACACCGCCGCAAAATCTCTACCTAAGTGCCCGATCCACAAAGCACTTACCTAGAAATTTTGAGTGGTGTAACTTAAATCCGTCCGGCGCAAGGCGTTCCTAATCTAATGGGGCGAGTCCCATTTAAATTAGGCGCGCTCCCGTGCCGGACGTACTGCGCATGCTCCCAACACGATTTTCCCGACGTGCATTGCGCGGTTTTACATTACGCCGAGTTTTGTGAATCGTGCCGGGTAAAAAAAGTTGCGTCGGGAAAAAAAGAGTAGCGGCGGGAAAAAAAATGTTTTAAAAAGAAATTTGACAGCGTCGCGGGAAAGAAGGGTCTACTTTTACATGGTGTACTAACTTTACACTTTGTAAAAGCAGCCCTAATTTTGCGACGGCAAACTAATTCTTACGGAGAAAAAACGAAGCGTAAAAGCTTTGTGGATCTCCGTAAGTGCAAATTTGCATACCCGACGCTGGATTTCGACGAGAAATGCCCCCAGCGGCGGCTGCGGTACTGCATCCTAAGATCCGACAGTGTAAGTCCCTTACACATGTCGGATCTTCTGCCTATCTATGAGAAACTGATTCTGTGGATCAGTTCCATAGATAGAAACAGGGATACGACGGCGTATCAGTAGATACGCCGGCGTATCTCTTTTGTGGATCAGGCCCATGGTTTTCTGGATCTGTCATTCTTCAATCTTAAATTAGATTTACAAATGATACTATAGGCACAACTAAATTACAATGTGTATTTTAATATGTACATATTTTGTTAACTGAGCTGGAAGCTGCCAAGCTGCCATGTTTTCCACGTTGAATGCCCCAAACAACCATAGAGTTCAACTCAATGGTCAAGTTATTAAAGGAGTTCTATAAGCAAAGACTTTCATTGTACAACTCCAGCATTGTAATAGAAATACTAATAAAAGTTTTTTTGACAATCTATTATAAGCTTATTGAAAAATGTCCTTTCATGTTGTTAGTTCTGTCTGTCTACTGGCCATCTCCTTCAACAACTCTGTGGTTTACTTTTGATTTCTAAGGCTTACATATTCCATAGTAGCTTGCTGCCTGCTAAATTGACTCCTGTACCGATCCTGCATAATGAAACTCCCCTCAGCACATTTTGTCGTTTGGAAGGCAGGCTCTGTGAAATAGATATGCTTTAACTAATTATAGGTCTGCAGATGTAAGTTCTCACTTTTAGTTTCACTTTATCTCTGTAGCTCAGCTTCCCCTACCAGCAGTGAGTTGGCAGCCAGCCTTTAATCTCTAAGAGCTCATTTACAATGCCTACACACTAATGCCGCGTACACACAATCGGAATTTATGACAACAAATGTTCAATGGGAGCTTGTTGTTGGAAATTTCGATCGTTTGTAGGCTCCATCGGACATTTGCTGTCGGAATTTTTGACAACAAAAATTTGAGAACTGGTTCTGAAATTTTCCGACAACAAAATCCGTTCTCGTAAATTCTGAGCCTGTGTAGACAATCCTGACACACACAATTCCATGCATGCTTTGAATCAAGTACAAGACGGAAGCACTTGGTCTGGTAAAACTAGCGTTCGTAATGGAGATAGCACATTCGTCACGCTGCAAATTTTTTAATCTTTTAATGCAGCGCATTTTCTTCTTATTTATAATGCTAGAATAATTAAGTTGTTTTGCTGCTGATATTCACAGAGTTCTGACAAACTGATTTCTCCGAGACTCAGAGAGATCGGGAACAGCAGCAAATGAAATATTAGCACGAATCGTCTATCACCAAACTTCTACTAACACGAGATTAGCAGAAGGAGCCCAAAGGGTGGCGCACTTGGTATTGAACTTCCCTTTTATAGTGCCGTCGTACATGTTGTACGTGACCGCGTTCTTGGTGATCGGAATTTCTGACAACATTTGTGCGACCTTGTGTATGGAAGACAAGTTTGAACCAACATCCGTCAAAAGAAAATCCATGGTTTTGTTGTCGGAATGTCCGTTCGTGTGTACGTGACATAAAAGCTCAGTTTTAGCAAGCAGGCAGATGTCGGTGTTTGGCTGCAGTGAGGAGGCAGTGTGATGTGTGTTTCATCACACACGCTGTTAATCTTTTTTCTTTTTTTTCTAAACTTTATTTGAAGTACACAAAGTAACTTAATTTTTGTCTCCTCACAGTAGCGCAGTGTATTGTCTGCTGCCTGGGTGCCTAAATATGTGATGCAGTAAAATGCAATGACTGCAATTTGCCACTCACTGCACCATGCCTCCTGGCTATGTTGCAGTGTGAATGAGGCACATAGAAAACAACAGTTTTTTATGTGCAATTGCAGTCACTGGCATTTATCCAGTGTGTTAAGACCCAACTTGAATGAAGCTTGTAAACTTTGATTATGAACTGCTCCACGGTAGCTGTAACTTTGAAGGTCTGCAAGAGCCTATTATAAAGCTACTTGGTAACAATATGTAAATATGTGACTGTCCATAGCCTGGCTATCCATACCCTGTCCATAGACTTCTACTTTAACCCTTTTGATGGCCAGAGTAATTTTTCATAATGTACATGCATGTTTTAAACCAAATATCAATCAGTGCAATCAAATAAAAAGTGTAAATAAATATGAACAAAAAATACGAAATTTAAATATATCAGTAGCCGCTATCACTAAAAGGTGCTTTCACTCCACTTAGGGACAATATTTAACAGTACAGTGCTGCACTACTAAGTGTGCTATAATAAACCAATGTATATTGGTTTATTATAGCACACTTAGTAGCACAGCACATGCATGTTATAATGAACATTTTTGGCCTGAAGATTGTTTAAAACCCCCAAAACTTTATATATTTTCCTGAGCAGAGGATCCATAGAATAAAGGTATCATACTTGCACATTGTTATGTACATATCTGTTTATTCAGTAAAAACATACTAACATTCATTATGTAAAATGTAAAAGACAAGGCTGTGTTGAGTAAGTAGACACAAAATATATTAAGCCTTAAAACTGTCCATGGGAAAATTCTTTTAACATTTACAGCTCAAGATTATCATAAAAGATGGTTCAAGAATATTGCTGGCCTTTTGCTGTAAACCAGCACCCGGAAGATTTTTTTATTTTTTAAACGTATTGTGTTTGCATTCATGAGCTTGTTCTTATGCTTTCAATGCCATTATGACACGTAGGACACGTCCTTGGCAGCAAAAGAGTTATAGTCCTTTTCTATAACAATTATCATATTATAAGGTATAGCAGTAAAATGATCAACACTGTAAATAGTATTATTATTATTATTGATTGTACACTGTTTATAGCTGCATAGTCTCGGGATAAATATCCACTGCACCTAACAAGAAACCAAACACATTTTGTATGTCACTATAGTTGTCTGCTTACAGGTATCCTATTTGTCCAAAGAGTGCTCTTATAGACAAAGCAGCCTGCTATTTCCATTGTTCCTCAAGGACGCAAGAAAAATGTGAACATTTTCCTCAGAAAATGGAGCATAATGGAAAGAAATATTTAATACTATTTACTGATATGCCCTAAAATACCCCAATTCTCGAGCAACGTAGCCTTCAGCTATAAAGAGCTGTGGAACCAACTAAATATATTACAGAAAATTTATTTTTATATTTCTATACACTACAGACAGTATTCATTTAATCAAATGTCTGCAGTTATTTTGGATTCACAATGCTAAATATTTGCAGCTCTGTTAGTGGTTATAATAAAACAAATTACATTTCATCATACCCATCAATAGTAACAATACTTCCAGCTAATTATCCTTTACAAAAATCACAAGCTGGAAAATTCACGAGTCTAATTTTACATTCTACACTAAGACAAATTTTATGAAACATAGAAAAGTTGTCTATTCATGTTTTCTAAGAAGAATGAAAAAAACGTATGCTAGACCCACGGTGTAATCATGGAGGAATGCATTTAGATAAATATTTTGTGGAGAAAAAAAGCAATAATGACATGTTTTAAAGCCCTTCCCGCAGTTATTTCCTCTTTGTATAAGTTCTGCCTATTCCCCATTATACAGTACAGAATGTCTGCTGCTTTACCCATACGTTTTAGGCACACTAGCATTTTTTTAAGCTCCTAGAAGCTGTTATTAGCATTTTATTTTCTGCCCCTAGAAGCAAAATAGTGTTATCCTATGTGTCCATGCACGCTACTTTAGGCTACTAGCGTTTCTTGACCTACACCGTCTAGGAGCACAAAAAAATTATTTTTGTAGCGTTCCTTTGGAACATTTTTCCAACAGACACATTCCTAAATGCTGCTAAACGCTCCTGAATGCTACTAATAACGTTTTTTGGGCATTTTTTTTTTTTAAGGAACTGCAAAAATGCTAATAAAATGCTAACACTCCTAAACGCTTCTGAATGCTCTTAAACAATTCTAAACACTCTTAAAACGCTACTAAAACTATACTAAAACGCTACTACAAAAAGCTATTAACAGGATTATTTTAGTAAGAAAAAGAATGGCATTTAAGAGTTAGGAGCAAATCTTTTACTAAAATAATAAAATCATTGGAACTTAAATTATTACTTTGGGAAAAAAAGTTAGAATGCATACTTCTAGTAAAATCATTAAATGCATATTTAAGTACAACTAGTATAAGTACATTAATTTGGCTTTGTATCAGTCTCCAGTAAACTCTGAGACTAGTAGAGGATGTGACAGAATGTACATGAGCTGCATGCACAACATTTCATCCCAAAAATAAGGGCCATGTTCTTGACTCTGTCCAGTAGTGTTCCTAAATAGGAGGAGTGCAACAATTGCTGTTAAAAAAAGAACATAAATGGAGATCTTTAGTCTACTAGAAAATATTCTACCACTTATGATGTCTGGAATTGATACTGGTGTTCCGTCAGAATTGGCGACCTATCAGATTGGGTACCGGAAGTTGCGTTCCATCACCTGCGCATGCATCCACCCCTACCCAGTTTGCTAATCTGACAGAACACTTGCAGTCAGAAGAAGGCGGCAGTGGACATCTTACTACACCCAGCTACATCTTGAATTTCAGAGCAATTTTAGCAATAAAGTGAGCGAATATAAATAAATATAGTAGGTTGATATTTGTGATCTATGCAGCTGGTGCAGCTGTGCATGGTAGCCAATCAGCTTCTACAGTAACTTTAGCTTGTCCAATGAAGCTTTGGCAAAAATCCTGGAATCTGATTGGTTTCTATACAGAGTTGCACCAGATTTTGCACTCTCCAGCTTTAGTATATCAACCCCATTGCTTTTTCACAACTATAACTTTGCATTCCATTACTTGCAACATCTACATTTAAAACATAACAGTGTCATTTGTTCTTACTAGTATCATTTTGACCCAATTAAAATAGTAAAAAATTTGCGACTTAATCATATTTGTTCTCAATTCTGGAGCAGCTAATTGCTATGTTATATATTCACATTCACAAAATAAAAATTTGTAATAATAGCTTTTAGTGTGTTACATCATTGTACAATTTAAATAGTTACTTTATAAACAAAAATTCTGCCTCAACATTACTCACACAAAGAAGTATACAACAAAGCTATTTAAAATGTCATATGCTTATAGGTACTTAAACATAGACTAATTGAATCAATAAATATTTGTGATTTTGCTCACTGAAGAATATGCAGTTACTTTGATTTGTTCTGTGCTCAGTAAAGTACAAATGCAATTCCATACCTCACACAACATTTTTAACATTTATAATATGAATTGTATCCTTACAAAAACGTTAGCGTGTATTTATTCAAATTTATTTACTGTATAGTTTATGTACTGTGATTCTGAATAAAACTCACTTTTGTGTGCTATCTGAGGTAATGATTGTTGGAAGTATATACCATCTAATATCTATTTACTCTATAGAATATACATATAGATTAGGTCAACAAAGCGTATTAAACTGAAGTCACATATAGAGTACACTACTGTGCAAAGATTTTAGGCAAGTGTGAAAAAATGCTGTAAATTAAGAATGTTTTCAGAAATAGAAGTGTTAATAGTTTATTTTTTATCATTTAACAAAATGGAAAGTAAATTAACAAAAGAGAAATCCAAATCAAATCAACATTTGGTGTGAACGCCCTTTGTCTTCAAAACACCATAAATTCTTCTAGGTACATGCACGTAATTTTTGAAGGAACTCTGCAGGTTGGTTTTTCCAAACATCTTGGAGAACTAACCACAGATCTTCTGTGGATGTACTCTGCCTCAAATCCTTCTGTCTCTTTGTGTAATCCCAGACAGACTCGATGATGTTGAGGTCAGGGCTCTGTGGAGGCCAAACCATCATTTCCAGGACTACTTCTAAAGATAGTTCTTAATGACATTGGCTGTATGTTTGGGGTCGTTGTCCTGCTTCAGCATACATTTGGGGCCACTCCTCCCTGATGGTATGGCATTGAGGACACCATTGATCCTGACCAAATCTCCAACTCTATTTGCAGAAATGCAGTCCATGCTTCACTGCAGACACTCACTATTGTACTGCTCTCCAGCCCTTCAGTAAACAAACTGACTCCTGCTACAGCCAAATATTTCAAATTTTGACTCATCAGTCCAGAGCACCTGCTGCCATATTTCTGCACACTAGTTCCTGTTTTAGTGCATGGGTCACTTAGCCTTGTTTCCATGTCAGAAGTATGGCTTTTTGCTTGCAATTCTTCTATGAAGGCCACTTTTGGCTATACATCTCCATGCAGACATCTCCAGACCTGGATCCCACTGGTTTCTGCCAGTTCTGTGCTGTTGGCACTACTAGACATCTTCTGATGTTGAAGGGAAGTAACCATGATGGGTCTTTGAGATATAGAATAGTTGGATCTGAGGTCCCCGAACCAAAGCACCAAAATGAAGAAAGGGGGGCCAATAGGACTATTACGGTACTGGTACACAAATATAAGAATGAAAATGTAATTTTAAAACAAGAAATAAAGTTTTATTCAAACACAAATACAAGAGGGGTACAGAAATAAAATGGTGATAACCAAGTACAACACCAATATAGAGGTCCCCAAGGGGGGAGCAGCACGATGGGTTGGAGGTTATAACAGTCTCAACTAGTTTCACGGTGTATACCGCTTCATCAGGAGCAAATCTAAAAATAATTGAACAGTCAATTAATAATTAAGTTAAAAACAGCAACAATATACAGCAGGGTATAAGTGGGGAACGCTGGGCTGAGCTGCTTACCTAGAAAGATCCCGCTAGGTGGAAACAGCGGGCGCAACCAGACAGTGTCCCGTATGGTAGCCATGAGGGACACATATGTAGGAGGGCCTACTTGTCTATTGCATGGAATGTAAGTATGTATTGATTAACATCTTGGAGGCCAGTCCTAAAGCAATGGGGGTGTGTGGCACGCGGGAACACTACATATTGGTGATAAAAAGGATTGGGAACGTGAATGTGGGGGTGTGAATAAAACAATGAAGGGAAACAGGGGGGCATAGAAAGGAGGGGTGGGAGAAGGGGAAAGGGGGGGAGAAAAGGGGAGGAGGAGGAAAGGGGGGCGCAGGGGGGGCCATGTGGGGGATAGGTACGGGAAAAGGGGGGAGGGAAGGAGGGGGGAATGAGGGCTGGGAAAGCAGGGAGGGAAAGAGGGATGAGTGAAGGGGAAAAAAGGGGAAATGGAAAGGATCAAATTGATAATAAGAATGAAAAAAAGAAGAAAAAAAGAAGAGGAAAAAAAAGGATAAAAGAGTATCTGGATGGCAGGAATAGTGGTAATAAAGAGGAGGGTCCCGGGCTCAGGAGCCCAAGTATAACACAAATTGAAATACATGTGAACTCAGCAAAGAAGTATAAGGTAAGTATGTGTAGAGCGGGGGACCACGTATGGTCCCCGGGTGGCATCAGGGTAATGATGCTGACCAGTGATATCTAGTGAGGGAACAAAAAAGAAGGAAAAGGGAGGGAGTGTGTCAATGATAAAGGAATGTATCGGCTAAGGATCAAGGTAAGCTAAGGGTAGCTTCTTTAAAACAGCTTGAACAGCACATCTTTAAACCCCAGTTTGCTTTAAAATCTTTGCCTGGGAGAGACCTTGCTGATGCAGTATAACTACCTTGTGTCCTGTTACTGTGCTCAATCTTGCCATGGTTAATGACCTGTGAGATGAAAACTGTCTTCCACAACCTCAATTTAGTAGCCGAGTTTGGCTGTTCCTCACCCAGTTTTAAGCTGTTTCTGTTCCAGCTAATGACTGTTTCACCCTACAGTACACCTGAAATTGTTCATTAGCACCTGCTTGGTATAATTGATTATAGGGGTTGTAAACCCCTTTTAGCAACTTTATGCTACAGGTAAGCCTATATTAAGGCTTACCTGTAGCTACCCTGAATATCTCTTAAACCTGCACGATGTAGGAGATATCCCCCTGTCTGCGTGTGCCGAACTCATCGGCACATGGGCACTAGGGCAAACTGAAGCAATTACACCTATGTGCCGTTGCTTCAGTCTTCGTGCCGTAACTGGCGGCTCCCGCGTCCCGAGTAACGTCATTGCGGCTCTGGTCAATCACAGTGCCAGAGCCGCAATACCCGGAAGCAAGACACAGGCGACATGTATAACAAGTATAACACAAATTGAAATACATGTGAACTCAGCAAAGAAGTATAAGGTAAGTATGTGTAGAGCGGGGGACCACGTATGGTCCCCGGGTGGCATCAGGGTAATGATGCTGATCAGTGATATCTAGTGAGGGAACAAAAAAGAAGGAAAAGGGAGGGAGTGTGTCAATGATAAAGGAATGTATCAGCTAAGGATCAAGGTAAGCTAAGGGTAGCTTCTTTAAAACAGCTTGAACAGCACATCTTTAAAACCCAGTTTGCTTTTAAAATCTTTGCCTGGGAGAGACCTTGCTGATGCAGTATAACTACCTTGTGTCCTGTTACTGTGCTCAATCTTGCCATGGTTAATGACCTGTGAGATGAAAACTGTCTTCCACAACCTCAATTTAGTAGCCGAGTTTGGCTGTTCCTCACCCAGTTTTAAGCTGTTTCTGTTCCAGCTAATGACTGTTTCACCCTACAGTACACCTGAAATTGTTCATTAGCACCTGCTTGGTATAATTGATTATAGGGGTTGTAAACCCTTTTTAGCAACTTTATGCTACAGGTAAGCCTGAATATCTCTTAAACCTGCACGATGTAGGAGATATCCCCCTGTCTGTGTGTGCCGAACTCATCGGCACATGGGCACTAGGGCAAACTGAAGCAATTACACCTATGTGCAGTTGCTTCAGTCTTCGTGCCGTAACTGCCGGCTCCCGCGTCCCGAGTAACGTCATTGCGGCTCTGGTCAATCACAGTGCCAGAGCTGCAATAACTGGAAGCAAGACACAGGCGACATGCCGGCGGCCAGAGGGGGAGACAAGGACGGCTGCAGGGGCTTCGGTGTGAGGTAAGTAATTCATAATGAGCTAGTATGCTATGCATACTAGCTCATTATTCCTTTGTTTTGCAGGGGTTTTTTTTTTTATTTTTTTTTATTTAGGTTTACTGATGCACTTGACTCTAAGGCCGCGTACACACAATCAGTCCATCCGATGAGAACGGTCCGAAGGTTAACCGATGAACCTGACTGATGGTCCGTCGCGCCTACACACCATCGGTTTAAAAAACGATTGTGTCAGAACGCGGTGACGTAAAACACAAAGGCGTGCTGAAAAAAACGAAGTTCAATGCTTCGAAGCATGCGTCGACTTGTTTCTGAGCATGCGCAGGTTTTTAACCGATGCTTTTGCATACTAATGATCTGTTTTGATCTATCGGTTAGGCATCCATCCGTTTAAATTTTAAAGCAAATTCTCATTTTTTTGACCGAAGGTTAAATAACCTATGGGGCCTACATCGGTTTGGACTGATAAAAACGGTCCTTCAGACCGTTCTCCTCTGGCGATCCTATCGTGTGTACGCGGCCTAATACTACAAAATCCCTGACTTTGTGCAAATGTACAAAGTGTGCAAGTGTAAGAATTGATGCTGGTTTGGAGCCAAAGAGTAGTCACACCAAATATTGAATTAATTTAGATTTTTCTTCTGTTTGCTCACTTTGCATTTTGTAAATTGATCAAATTAAACAATTAAAATATATATATATATTTGAAACCATTCTTACTTTGCAGCATTTCTTCACATCTGCCTAAAGCTTTTGCACAGTATCGTACATTATATCAAACCTCTGAATCCCTTGTGGCTTCATTTCTGACCATTTGTCAGTTGGAAAATATTTGGCATCAGTAATGCTTGCTCCCCTTTAGATCACAATATATATTCCATTAAGGTTTCATAGATGCGCGTCACGAGTTGCCGAAAGAAGCCGGACTGCGAGTCGGCTCTATACGGCGTCTGCGCACCGACGTTCGGCTTCTTTCGGCAACTCGTGACGCGCTGTATGTGCCGGTCGGAAGCATGTCAATCAATTAGGAACGCCCAGTCCCGCAGATTACATACCCGGAAGCCGCGGTGAAAATGTACATAAAACGGTATGTACGGCAAGGATTTAAAAAAAAAAAAACAGCCTAATGTCATTATGACAACTCGCCTGAATGTAATGTTAAAAAAAATTTTTTGGGTGAACCCCCGCTTTAATATTAAACATAACTTCAACAAGGACAGTCCCCGGGATACTATCTATTATGAATTTTATCACCCATTGCTGATCGATTTTGGATCATTTATATCACATTGGACTGTTTATATTCAAATAGCGCAACTTTTTTTTTGTCTAATGGTTTGTTGTGTTATATCTCACATTTCAATGTTGCAGCTTTTTGTTTCACTTTAGGATTTGATTGTTTTTACATACACAAGTGCAGTATTGATGGGTTTTTTCTAGGACACTTCCAATCCTGGCTGCAAAACCAAGAGGGCTAGGCACTCTGGTCATGTTGAATAGACTTGGGAAACCAGAGAAACCAGGCAAGAAGCCATGTGGACACTCAAACCAACTCACTTGCTTACACTACCGTATGCAGAGCATAGTGCCAGTATTAGGGTACCAGAGTGCTGGGGAGTCATGGACTACTGGCCAAAGAATTAAACTTATGAATTTGGCAAAACAAAATCATTGTCATGGAAATGTTCAAATTGTTGCAGTATCAATAGTACATCTCACTAGAACTAAGATTCTGACCATCAAACAGCCAAGGATCAAGTAATGATGCTTTTCCACTCTGGTGTTAAAAAAATAAATAAACAAACATCAGCTTTATGGTTTACAGATGGATAGCCAGAAGTTTTATTTGCCTTCCAAACAATATTGGATAGTCTAGCAAGCTCTCACTATTAATTGACAGTCAAGACTCATAGTCTATCCACTGTAGAGACAAGAAGAAAAGCAGCACAATCTAAGAGTAGCAGTAAGGACTTTAATGGGCACAATAGTGAATGTACCAAATTTAGTAGGTATGCGCATCAAGTGAATAAATCCCCACTGTGAACAGCCGGGTGCCCAGTGTTCCTCGTCAGGGAGACCGGAGGGCATCCTCTGCAGTGTGGGTAGACAGCGACACTCCCTGGGGCTGGTCCGAGAGTCCTGGATGGATGGAGGTCGATCCGACATCACGGGCGTCACTATCGGTGGGTGTGGCATGCGTTCAGAGCAATATCAATTGTTACATTATCAATAGTACATCTCACTAGAACTGGGATTCTGACCATCAAACAGCCAAGGATCAAAGAAGTAATGACGCGTTTCTCTCCTCTGGTGTTGAAAAAAAGAAACAAACATCAGCTTTATGGTGGACAGATGCATAGCCAGAAGTTTTACTTGCCTTCCAAACAATATTGGATCGTCTAACAAGTTCTCACCATTAATGGGCGGCCAAGACATACGCTCCAGCCGAGACCAACCAAGATTCAACCAAAGATGACTTTGACAACCAACAACAGCACACACTGGATTCAATCCAGCATACAGAGCTGATCATTCTGGTGGAAAAGTGCTCACATAGGTGCAGACAGGACTTGATGGGAAGAAACATTGGGCAGTGTCTCCCATGAAAAGATCAATCACAACAGACTCCTTCTGTTGTTGCTTTTTTTTTTTTGCAACAAACAACCTGGTAGTGGGAAACTATGGGCCAGATTCAGGTAGGACTTACGCCGACGTATCTTCTTATACGCCACGTAAGTCCACGGATGGGCCGTCGTATCTCTGTGCCTTATTCTTGAAACCAGATACGCCTGAATTCTGGCTCCATCTGACCAACGTAAGTCTCCTACGCCGTCGTATCTTGGGTGCATATTTACGCTGGCCGCTAGGGGCGCTTCCATTGATTTACGCGTTGAATATGTAAATGACCTAGATATGCCGATTCACAAACGTACTTGCGCCCGTCGCAGTAAGCTACACCGTTT
Source organism: Rana temporaria (assembly GCF_905171775.1). Taxonomy (NCBI): domain Eukaryota; kingdom Metazoa; phylum Chordata; class Amphibia; order Anura; family Ranidae; genus Rana; species Rana temporaria. Next base: position 220,208,816 of record NC_053492.1, read on the forward strand.
ACGTAAGGCGTAAGTCCGGAGTATAGATATCCCTCATAAAGCAGGGGTAAGTCATGTTAGGGTATGGACGTCGGAACAGCCGTCGGATTTTACGTCGTTTGCGTAAGTCGTACATGAATAGGGCTGGGCATAGGTTACGTTCACGTCGTACGCATTGAGCCGTCGTTTCTTAGGGAGTATATGCGACGTGATCCTGAGCATGCGCGCACATGCGCCATTCGTTCTGCCATTCATTTACATGGGGTTACGTTTATTTTTAATACAACATGCCCACTACCTTCCAAATTTGAATTAGGCGGGCTTACGCCGGCCCATTAATGCTACGCCGCCGTAACTTATGGAGCAAGTGCTTTGTGAATACTGCTCTTGCCCCTTTTAGAGTTACGTCGGCGTAGCGCTTATGAGATGCACTACGCCCGCTCAACGATACGCCGAGCTACCTGAATCTGGCCCATTCACTTTAAGTACCCTCTTGAACACCAGCTTACATGGCATAGCCCATTATCAAATATTCAGCCTTCCCGAAATACATCCTGATCAGCTCCTAATTCCTTATGTCACTCAAAGATGTACAAGCAATGCAAGGACCCCCACCATGGATCTGACCACAACCTTGTCTGTGCCAAGTTACAGCAGCGATTATAATTGGTGAAGGCGCAAAGCACCTTCAGGCTGGGTTCACACTGGTCTGACAAACGCTCCGACATTGAGAGCTCATGACGCATGACGTGTGAAAATCAATGTTTCCCTATGGGAGCCGTCTTAACTGGTCTGACACATGTCGGTCCGACTTTGAAAATGCCCCCTGTACTACTTTGGTCCGACTTTGATCCTACTTCAGCCCATTGAATATCATTGAAGTCGGATCAAAGTAGGACCCTTGTCCTTACCATCCGACTTTTGACATCCGACTTTATGATTACAGCAGCAGTAAAAGGAATTTATCTCACTCTGGGATTGTTTTGATTGGTCAAAGAACAAGCCAGACTATCACAAAGTCAGATTAAAGTAGTATTACAAGAATTATAAATTGCCTCATCCAAAAAATTTAGAATCTCAGGCTGGGTTCACACTATACTACATGACAGCAGTACGACTTTCATCCTACTTTGCTCTGCGACATCTGTCCTGTCCTACATTGGTCCTACATCCAACCTACTTTCATGAACAGGATACTACTTTGATCCGACTTTGTGATAGTCTGACTTGTTCTTTGACCAATCAAAACAATCCCAGAGTGAGATAAATTCCTTTTACTGCTGCTGTAATCACATGTCGGATGTCAAAAGTCGGATGGTAAGGACAAGGCTCCTACTTTGGTCTAACTTCAATGATATTCAATGGGCTAAAGTAGGATCAAAGCCGGACCAAAGTAGTACAGGGAGCATTTTCAAAGTCAGACCGACTTGTGTCGGACCAGTTAAGACGGCTCTCATAGGGAAACATTGATTTTCACACGTCATGCGACATGAGCTCCCAATGTCGGAGCGTTTGTGATACAAGTGTGAACCCGGCCTAAATCAAAAAGCTGTCTGCTGCCATGTGTCAGCCCTTGGCTTTAAATGGCTGCTGGTGCGTGTCCCTCTGCATACTGCATTATGTTCCACATTTGACAGCACCACCTAGCAGTGCACATCCAGACGTTGATGCTGCAGGTCGGATCATAAAACCAAGTAATGCCCTTGGATGTCCACAAGATGGAGACAAATCCTAAAGGCAGATCCGAACAAACCAACAGTACCAAGATAAGACACAGGGCTACATCAGGTAATTATCTGCTCACCCTTTTGCTACCTATGCCCCATTTAGTATTTAGTATTTTTCACACTTTTCTTTTTTCCCCATTTCCTTTCATGATGTTTTTTTAACCCACATGCTTTCTTACTGAAGCTAAAGTCCCTTTAGCTCAGTGGTTCTCAACCTGGGGGTCGGATGACAATTTGCCAGGGGTCACCAAATCCTGGGCTGTTCCTGAAGCCTGCACTTCTTTCCCAGTCTTTTCGCAGCTGCCCAGAAAGGCTGTCCCTGGAGCCTGCAGCCACCCACTTAGCCTCTTGCAGCCACCCATTTGGTTCACGGCATGGCTGGGGGAAGAGACTAGAGGTCTGCTGACTGGTGAGGAATGTGAAGTGGGAGGGGCTAGAGGAAACCCTATCTCCTGATTTTGGCATAGGTGTCACTGCTACGAGACACCACAAAGTCGGAGACAGTGAAGCCAGAGACACAGTGAGTAACACTACCTGTAATTATAGTTACCATTAAAAGTCTCCACTACATTTTTTAGATCAGCAGATGACCTTGATCAAGAGCACCTAAGTTGGCTGATCAGAACTCCCCCCCAGCATTGCCACTGATTCCAACTTCCTGCCAGCACTGCCACTCAAACCCATTCCCCTCCTCACCAAGGAGTAAAAAATTGAGAATACATGCAATGGTGAGGAAAAGAGGGGGAGGACCAAAGAAAAAGGGAGAGAAATAATAAAAAAAGTGGGCTAGAGAGATGGATGGGGAAAAAAAACAAGGAATTTGCAAAAAGAGGGATAAAAGGGAAAGCAAGGAGAACAAAGAGAAAGAGTAGTACATCCTAAAATGTACCATAAGGGTTTTAATACTGTACAAGTGGAAGGGACTCGGGAAGCGCTAAATGTCTGTGGGTTAGGGTCGCAAATTACTTATCTTGCTTTGGGTGCTGACAACCCACAAATAATTTTACTGTTAGGGGTCCCCACAACTTGGGAAATTTTATCAAGGGGTCACGGCACTAGAATGGTTGAGAACCACTGCTCTAGCCCATTCATTATATCACACTCATATCCTTTATATGGATTTGTCGTGTTGGGTTTCTATTATATTATATTTCATTAGTGGTACACTATAACATGTATTTACAATGCACCTATTGTAATTAATTTCTAGAATTTTAACCCATGCCTACCACCATTTGGCTATGTACTTTTTATCTTTGTTGGAATCATGGTATGTGCCCAGTCTTTTCAATGCCGGGTTCCGACCTTAGCTCCCGGAAATGATATCTCTGGCAGCCCTCCCTGTTTGGATGCAGAGACTCAGACTCTACAGGCTTCTAAGTATCCATAGGGATGAGTTTACACTTCTCTCCCTATATGTATATACTTCTCTCGGTTTCAACCATGGTACATATTTATTTATGTTTTGTTGTAGACCCATGTGCACCTGCCCCTGAAGAGTGTAATTTTATATACACGAAACGCGTCAGTCCTACTGGATGCACCTATTGTGGCAGGCTTACCTAGTGATATCACCGGATGACCCCATCCCCATGACAGCACTTGGGGCCCTGCCCCATGATGTCAGAGGGGGCGGGGTCACTCAGTGACATCACTGGGTGGCTCGGTCCCATCTGGTGATGACACATGCTGATAAGCTACCCCCCCCACCCCCACAACCACTAAGCCAGGGTTGTGGGGGAAATGGACCTTGTCCTCATCAACATGGGGACAAGATGCTTTGCTGAGAAAATGTGGTATGGGGTCCCCTTCAAAATCCATACCAGACCCAAAAGGATTTTTTAATGCCTACTATTTTGTTTACATTCTCCAGTCAGCAGGTAATCACCATCGACAGCAGGGATCACTCATCATTGCTAGGAAGCTGGTGGATACTTGCTTCTTAACAACAAATCGCTCATGGATGAGTCTCTGGTTGTTAGGACTCCAGCAGGTGCCGGTTCCTAACAACCATCAGAAATGGCGGACAAAAAACACATTCCACACAGTTCCTTAGGCTAAAGGGACAGCCATAGCTATCCACAAGTCATGCCCCTTCCACCCAATAGAACACTTCTCTGAACCCTTGGGTAAGTATGTCCTCCTGAAGGAAAAATTGGCAGAGACAATATGAACCTTTGAAAACGTATATGCCCCTAATTCTGGCCAGCTTACCTTTCTAGATACTTTTCTGGAATGGCTGGCTGGGTTTAGAGAGGGACATCTGATCTTGGGGGGAGACTTTAATATCAGCCCAGACCCCGTCCTTGACAGATCCCGTAAGCGTTCAACTCACTCGGACACTTTTCTCAAGAGGTTCCAAAAAACTCTCCAATCCCACCTTCTGTTCCATAGCTGGAGGGTACTATTCCCTTTGGCTCGGGACTACAGCTATTATTCAAAAGTCCACAACGTGTACACCCACCCATATAGATATCCTCTTTGTGGACCAGCATACCCTCGAGCTACTGCAGACGGCATCTATAGAGAACATTACCATCTCGGAACACGCGCTGGTGACCACCACTTTTACCGTTTCACATGGCACCTAGTGCATATGGTCATGGCAGCTAAACGAGAACCTCTTGGATGACTCTGCGGTGGTGGCGGGGGTCTCTGATACCATAACACATTACTTTAAAGAGAATACCACAGAAGATGTGAGTGAAGAGATGATTTGAGAGGGACACAAGGCAGTAAAATGGGGCAAGCTAATTTCACAGGGGGCCAGGTGTAAGAAAGTTCTGGCAGCACTTCAATGGGCGGAACTCTGCCATAAGAGTGACGGGGACCCGGACACTTTAAAGAAGTTTTTAGAGCTATGGGAGCTTTTCTCCTGCCTATTGGACCGCAAAGTATGTCGGCAGCTTCGTTTTCTTTCTCATAAATACTATGAGCATGGTAACAAGTGCAGCAGGATGCTGGCTAGAGCCCTTTGGAAACATAGGGCTCAAACCCATGTCCACAAACTCCAATCCACCTCTGGTGGGGCAGTCTCCCACTTCTCTAAGAAGCCTCCCTGTTCCGTAACTAATATGCAGACCTCTATTCGTTGGCTTCCGGTAGGTCATCTGCGACCACGACCTCTAAACATTCTGACATTCAGGATTACCTAGTGGCATCTGGGCTTCCCTCCTTGTCAGAGGAGCAAAGGACTGCTTTGGAGTTCCCTGCCGTGCCCTCGGAAATTGATTCCATAGTGAAGTTACTGCCCAATTTAAGGAGCCCGGGCCCCGACGGTTACAAAAAGGCATACTACAGTACGTTCCTTCCTCTATTGATAGGCCCAATGTGCAGATACTTTAACTCAATAGCCACAGGTAAACCGATCCCCTCTGAGGCTTGTTAGCTCACATCACACTGTTCCCTAAGGATGGCAAGGATCCCACTCTAGTTTAGAGTTACTGTCCAATATCGCTATTGAACGTGGACATAAAAATCCTAGCGAAAATACTAGCTAATCGCCTGAAACACCTTGTTCCCCACATCATGCACCTGGATCAAACAGACTTTGTTGCAGGCTGTGAGGCTCTGTAGAATTCCCTTAGAGCTAATTACCTTGTCCATTGGGTAACGCACCAACTCAGCACAGGGACCATACCTTGTCCTGTCAACAGACGCAGAAAAGGCCTTTGACCGGGTTGACTGGTCTTTCCTGAGAGTGGTCTTGGAGACTGTGGGACTTGTACCCTCTATGCTTACATGGATTATGGCCTTTTACTGTACCCCAGTGCCCAGGTCAAGGTGAATGGTCTACTCTCATATAGATTCCCGATCAGGAATGGCACGAGACAGAAGTGCCCCCTTTCACCCCTCACGTTGCAACCACTGCTACGCAAAATACTGGCTAACCCAGACATTAGGGGGCTGACGGTCGCAATATGGAGAACAAACTATCGGCTTACGCCGATGATGTTCTGTTCCACGTAACGGAACCCCTGATCTCGCTGCCAAATCTCATAAAGGAGCTATGAGATCAGGGTGGGGCTCTCTCTAATTTAAAAATGTATTATTGTAAGTCAGAGATCTTACCGATAGTGCTTTCCCTTGCCCTTACAGACAGCTTACAGGCGTTGTTTCCCTTTACATGTGCTAAATCCCCAATAAAGTACCTGGTTATTCAACTAACTGACCGCCTTGAGACTCCTTATCAAAGTAACTACCCCGCTCTAATGGCAGCGGTCAAAAGAGACCTCAAACATTGGACTAACACTGCTTTTACTTGACATGGGCCAGTGAATGTCCTTAAAATGAATGTTCTCCCAAGGGTGCTTTTCTATTTGCAGATGGTACCTGTGCCTTTGCCCAGCTCAGTTTTTCAGCAATAACTAACATGTTCTCTGAATTTGTGTGGAATGGAAAGAGACCCCACATAGCATTAAGAGTGCTGAAGCGCTCAAAGAGGGCCAGAGGTTTCGGCATATAAGATATTAGGAGGTATTAAAGGGCTATCGTACTCCAGCCAATTCTTAATTGGCGTTTCCACACCTGATCCAGGATCTAGGTTTTCTTGGAAAAATGCCTGGCAGGAAGAGAACTAGCTTATGCCCCGTGGCTAGCTACGGAGCACAGGGGGCTATCAGATACCACCTCTCCCTTAACGACCCAGACTCTTAGGGTCTGGGACATAATCAGCGGCACATTTTCTGCCCCCCCCCCCGTGTCCCCGCTGGCCCCGCTTGGGGGTTTCTGCCGGGAGAACAAATAGCGTTCTTTAAGAAGTGGCTGGATGACTCTAATGCCTGTTGTGGCAAATTCATTAAGAATGGTAGATCACTCACTCTTGAGACCCTTAGGGCCCACCATCGTAGCTTCCCCATGGACTTCTGTCGACATAAACAACTCAGTCACTTCCTTGTCATGCAAGGTCAACCCATCAGAACTACCTCTCAGCTTACACCATACAAGCTTCTCTTTGTTGTGGAGGAGCCCACTCCATGTATGATTTCCGAATTATACCGGCTACTGGGATTGGCCGCCTTAGAGACTAAGCCAGTCTATATCAGAGAATAGGAACTAGACCTAGGGAAGGAATTCTCTGAGACGCAGCTCTCTCACCTGTACCAGCTAATACCCTCTAGCTCTATAGAGTCCAGAATGCAAGAAACCCATTGCAAGCTACTGACACACTGGTACAGGGTGCCAGCGGCCCTCTCCCGAGTCTACCAGATACAAGATATACTGGGTATCGACATTTCTTTCTATCCTTTGCACCTCCATTTCCATATTCCTTCCATGCCGGTCAGCCAATATAGGAAGAGTGCCTTGCCATACTTCTTGAATGCAGCTAAGCACCTGCTCCCTATTTATTGGAAGCAGACGCATGTACCCAATAGGGAGGATAGGACCCGGAAGGTGAAGGAGATCAGGGAAGCAGAAGATTGGGTAGCAACCTGCAAGGGCACTAAGGAGCGTTTTGACACTATTTGGGCACCTTGGATACAACACACATCCGATGTGGAGTGTATTGCCTTGTTGGAGCTCGCTGAACCCTCCCTTAGGGGATGCATGGGTCAGCACAGTTCAATCCCCTAGGAGACCTCAGTGCTGACAGGTCCGCCACTCCCAAGACGTCTTTGTCCTGGTTAAGCGGCAGATCATCGGTTGGGAGCAATCACGGATATTCTCTAAGTAAGAGCATGGGTGCGTGCCATGGGGATAGAGTCCCCCCTTCCTTACCTCCCCTATTCCTCTTACCCACACTATTCTTTTTACATTTTCGCTATCTGGTTTTTGTTATGTTTTGGATTCACATGAGGGTGCTTGGACCATGTTTCCTAGTGGATATTAGGCACAGTACTGAGATTGGGTTCACTTTCTATGGTGCATGCTGCCTCCTCTCCTTGCCATAGGGAAGACAGGCCGCATAATGGTGTGTTGTCTTTCTCTTTCTTGCCCCCAGCCTGGATTCCAGCCTGAGAGGGTCAGATGGAGGTCCTTTGAACAACCCTCTCCACGGGGGACGTGCAGAAGTGGGCTTTTTCGTGGACCCAGAAAGCTTGAATGATTACCCGTTTTCGGGAAGCAATATGTACTTGCCTACCCATACTGTAACAAGCCTAGGGGACAGTCAGTATAGCAATGGGACGTTCATGACTGATTACTGTTTAAATAGATTTTGTATCTGTATCCTTCCTTACAGCATGTTTGAAACATTGGTTAATATTCTGTCTTTCTTTTGTTGTCATAAATAAAAATTTTATAAAAAAAAACACACATTCCAGTGCAGTTCCATGCAGAAAAAATGCAACGTGTTCTACTTTTGTTGACTGCACTGGAATGCACTGCATTGGTGTGGCCTATGCCATTGGAATCCATGTTGACTACTGTGAATTTTTGATGCTGATTAAAAACATACTGGACTGCATGGGATGTGAAGCAGCCTAAGCAAACAAAATTAACTCATTTATTCAGGGAAGCCTATCCCACAGCCACCTAACAACAGTCCCAGAGCCACCCCCCATCAAATCATTCTTTGCAGCTATTACCTTTTGGACCATCACCCCTCCCTATAGAATGTAAGCTCTACGAGCAGGGCCCTCCTGTACTTTCTGTATTGAACTGTACTGTAATTGTGCTGTCCCCCCTATACAATGTAAAGCGCTGCGTAAACTGTCGGCGCTATATAAATCGTGTATAACAATAATATAATAATAACACTTTTGACATTAATCATCAAATGTACTGAGATTTTTCATATGAATATTTGTATGACTTACACATGTTTTTCTTTGTTTATTCTATTTTAACTCAGTTCTGAGGATTAACCAATGATCCTTTAGGATGAAGTATGGCAGGGAATGTTAATAAAAATAGAAAAAAAACATTTTTATATACATATACAAATGAAATGGGGGGTAACTAGATGAGCAAACCACACTATTGGATACTAAATAACGGATGGACTACAGCAGCAGCCACAACGATTGGGTGTTCACACACTTATAACAGTAATTAAAAGGTAATGTGTTGGGGCGCTCACTAATTAAGAATAATAATTAGTAAATAAATAATCTAAAATCCCAAAATGAAAAATCCCATGCAATTTCCGTGCACTAAGTGCATGACAAAATACAACATCAAAAATGTGCAGCAAAAAGGTGCATGATAGGTAATAAGTGATAATCAGGTGCATCCATACATTGAAAATAAATTCAAGCAAACGGCACTGGATGTGCAAAATAAGTCCAATGTAAACAATAAAAATAAATATCTTCATGCAATTGTGCAAAAACGCATTAAAAGTGCAAAATTCCAAAATTCCGGATCAAAATTCAAACATGCAAAAAAATGTAAAAAGTAAAGTCCACAACGTTTTCCAAGTGTGTAGTGTAGTGCTCAGAACTAGCTCAGAAAGTGCTTCACTCCCCACGTGCCCAGTCTCACCAGCCTCTTACCTCTAAAAGGCTTAAAGTAGGCCTTATGTGAAATCCCAAATGGCAGCTCCTCTTTCCAGCAGCAGCGTTTCAGATCACCTTCACTCCACAAAAGGCAGAGCTTAGCCAGTGTACAAGCCCCTCTTCATTTAAATCAATGACTCCCCATAAGGCACATATGGAAGGAATAACGCTCACAATAGTGTAAAAACGTCAGCATAATTTTAATATAAACATGGTAAACACTCACATTTCAGTTAGGGATCTTAAACATCAGACATCAAACACAGTAATTTCTCCACTCCTGGCCGAGAGCAGAGACAACATCACCAACAGCTCACTTTCCTCACGCGTATCGTGGCTGTGCATGCCACTTAATCATAGGGTAGTGCACAGCCACGATAGGCGTGAGGAAAGGGAGCTGTTGGTGACGTTGTCTCCGCTCTCAGCCAGGAGTGGAGAAATTACTGTGTTTGATGTCTGATGTCTACTTTAAGCCTCTTAGAGGTAAGAGGCTGGTGAGACTGGGTACGTGGGGAGTGAAGCACTTTCTGAGCTAATTCTGAGCACTGCACACTTGGAAAACGTTGTGGACTTTACTTTTTACATTTTTTTGCATGTTTGCATTTTGATCCGGAATTTTGGAATTTTGCACTTTTAATGCGTTTTTGCACAATTGCATTAAGATATTTATTTTTATTGTTTACATTGGACTTATTTTGCACATCCAGTGCCGTTTGCTTGAATTTATTTTCAATGTATGGATGCACCTGATTATCACTTATTACCTATCATGCACCTTATTGCTGCACATTTTTGATGTTGTATTTTGTCATGCACTTAGTGCACGGAAATTGCATGGGATTTTTCATTTTGGGATTTTAGATTATTTATTTACTAATTATTATTCTTAATTAGCGAGCGCCCCAACTCATTACCTTTTAATTACTTTTATATACATATACAGTATACTGGGTTATATAAATAAAGTTGTGTAAGTGCTTTTACGTGACTTTTTTTAATCTTAACTTTTATTTTATTCATCTGTACTTTATTCAGAGGAATAACCTATGATTCTTCAGGGCTTGTTCACATGCGAAATTGCATTCCTGTGCGACTCACATGCATTTTTGTGTAGAGGGATTTCAGCCTATTCATTTTGAATGAGCACTAATCGCAACACATTGAAAGTAGTGCATGCACTACTTTTGTAAACCGCATCACATTTGTGACCTGCATTTCGGATGTCATTAACAAAATATTGATAGCCGCTGCAGATTGCAACTACAGTGCATTTTGAACCCAGTGGGGGAAACGCACATGAAACAGGGATTTTCCAATGTGAACTGACCCATAAGATGGATGATGGGTTTTCCAACAAGGAAGACCCCTGTGCAGCTGGTGAAACTTTCCCTGCATTTCTTTCTGTCTATTGTGGTGATGTCTCTCCGCTGCTTATCACAGCTCTGCACAGAGCTTCATTGTTTATTTAACAGCTCAGGGCAGCAATGAAACACCAACACAACAGAAAAGATAAACCCCAATAGTGTGATTTATTAAACAGACACCACAATCACAAAATATTCTGTTAAATTGCTAACTTTCCATCTCAACCTGATATCATTTCTTTAAAATGTAGGAAAATGGTAAACTAATAGTGAAATGATAGTAGCATCTAGTGGTGGTCGTATAACATTGCATATCACCAGAAGCCAGTACATTTTACGATAATAAAAAGAAAATTGGAAATGATTATATTTATTACACTTTTGCAGTTTTAGATGATAAAATATTCAAAAACGAAATGAGATAACATATAATCTACTGTGCATTTAGCCCTACATATTGGCATGTTTATTTTAACAGTAATTTTCTCTGCAGTGTAGTCCCAACTTAGTTCCCCAATTTCTATTTAGCGCTGTTTTATAACAACAAAAAAAAGGCTTTCACTATAGTAAAAATGGAGATAGCTAAATCATGCCAACAGTTAAGGATTAATCACGGGATTGTGATCATGCACATGTGACTCCAAAAATGAACATTTCAAATAAGCTTCATCATAACAGGGACATTTCTAGGATTTTAAAAGACATAACAGTCCAGCATACAGTGGTAAGACGTATGTAACTTACACCTCATCATGCAACTTTCAGCAAAACAGTCCAGTGGTCATGTTACCCAGGATAGTACCAGTACACCGGTATGTTATATTATGTCTTTATTCATGTATTACATTGGAACTTTACAATTGAGAAATGTGTTACTTAAAGTGTTACTAAACCCACAACAGTAAAATCAGTCTGTGCTTGTTATAATCATTGTACAACCTAAGGGGTTAATCCTCTGCATAATGAGGGGATATACAGTATATTGCGGCAAGCTTATTGCTCATATGCTGCAATGCCATATGTGGAATCAAAATATGGGGACAATGCTTTAGGATGCGACGGAGGACATGAGGTATGTGTAACCAATTTAAGTAGCTGCCTATTCACTGACAGCATCTGAAATCTTTGTGGGGGACACCTGATTATATGGTTATTTATATATATAATATGAGCCCACTGTGAACTATTTAGTATATTTCTTGTCTCATAGTATAAGTTAAAGTGTCACTAATCTCACATCATAAAAAAACTATCAATAAATGGTGTATTACAGTACATGCTGTTCATACTTGCTATGAGCTTTGTTTTCTGTATTCTGCAAAAGAAATAGTCAATCCTGCTGCTCTATATCTCCACCTTCTGTTCATATCCTCAATTCAGCTAGGGATTTTGCAGCTGTGCTGGCAGCTCTGCACATGCTCAGTTTTCAGTGAGTTTCTATGCTGAGCATTTCCTCCCTATCACATGTAAGCAGCCCATGTGACTATAGAGTCACACATGTGGGCACATACACAGTGGTAAATGACACCCTACCCCCTCCATACTAAACCACTAACCAGCTAAACACAATGGGGCTGGGTTATTACATGTAGAGTCATTGTTGCTTCACCTCCCACTCTAAAACATAGGCTTGAGGGGCCTGACACAACCTGTGACTAGGGATGAGCCGAACACCCACCCCCCCCATGGGCCGGTTCACAGCAGAACATGCGAACAGGCAAAAAACTTGTTCGAACACGTGGACACCGTTAAAGTCTATGGGACATGAACATGAAAAATCAAAGTGCTAATTTTAAAGGTTAATATGCAAGTTATTGTCATAAAAAGTGTTTTTGGGAGCAGTGATTTTAATAATGCTTAAAGTGAAACAATAAAAGTGAAATATTCCTTTACATTTCGTACCTGGGGGGTGTCTATACTATGCCTTATACTATGACTATGTGGCACATTTTTTCCGCGTTTAGAAAATTCCCTACGCAAAATGACATTTCTAAAGGAAAAAAAGTAATTTAAAACTGCTATAATGAATTGTTGGGTCCCGGCAAACAGATAAAAGTCATTGAAAAAAACGACATGGGTCCCCCCCCCCCCCAGTCCATTACCAGGCCCTTTGGGTCTGGTATGAATATTAAGGGGAACCCCGAAACAAAATGTAGAAAAAAAAAATTTTTAATGGCGTAGGGGTCCCTTCAGGTCTAGTATCGATTTTAAGGGGAACCCGTGTCAAAATTAAAAAAAAATGGCGTGGGGTTCCCCCAAAAATGCATACCAAACCCTTATCCGAGCATGCAACCTGGCAGGCTGCAGAAAAAGAGGGGGAGAAGAGAGAGTGCCCCCTCCTGAACTGTACCAGGCCACATGCCCTCAACATGGGGAGGATGCTTTGGCGGTCTGAGACCCCCAAAGCACCTTGTTCCCATGTTGATGGGGACAAGGGCCTCATCCCCACAACCCTTGCCCGGCAGGGTGTGGGGGTCTGCGGGTGGGGGGCATATCAGAATCTTGAAGCCCCCTTTAACAAAAGGGACCCCCAGGTCCTGCCCTTCCATGTGAATTGGTAACGGGGTACATTGTACCCCTACTATTTCACAAAATAGTGTCCAAAATTGTTTCTCGTGGCTTCAGAGGGGGGTGGGTCATCTGTGACGCCAGAGGGGAAACTGCCGGAAACCCCCGTTGCCTCAGAGGGGGGTGGGGCCACCCGCGCACGTGACAGGTGGTCCTGCCCTCAGCTATTTAAGAGCTGTCACGGCAGGTGTAGCGTCATTCGGGCGCTTCCCATGGAGGTGGAATCGAAACGTGGTGGTGTGTTTTTCCGTATACCAGGTCGAGAATGGATTACATCGCTGGAATTTTATTTTTTTATTTTTTAATAAAGGACTTGTCCCAAGTGTCTTGTGTTTTTTACAATTTTTGACACTTTTTTTGTGAAATGGTAGGGGTACAATGTACCCGTTACCAATTCACATGGGGGGCCAGGATCTGGGGGTCCCCTTTGTTAAAGGGGGCTTCTAGGTTCCGATAAGCCCACCACCCACATATTTTGAGGGGGGCCCCTACGCCATTTTTTTTAAATTGGCGCAGGGTTCCCCTTAATATCCATACCAGATCCTGAAGGGCCTGGTATGGAATTTAGGGGGACCCCCATTTTTTTTAAAAAAAATTGGTTTGGGGTTCCCCTTAATATTCATACCAGACTTAAAGGGCCTGGTAATGGACTGGGGGGGAAGGGGGGAACGTTTTTTTCAATTACTTTTATCTGTTTTGTCGGACCTGACCATTCATTACAGCAGCGAGTTTTAAACTACTTTTTTTCCTTTAGAAATGTCATTTTGTGTAGGGATTGTTCTAAACAAGGGTAAAATGCGCCACTTTACAGGCATACTATAAACAGCACCCAGGTACGAAATTTAAAGGAATATTTCACTTTTATTGTTTCACTTTAAGCATTATTAAAATCACTGCTCTCAAAAAAAGCTGTTTTTAAAACTTTTTTTGCATTGATACATGTCCCCTGGGGTAGGACCCAGGTCCCCAAACACTTTTCATGACAATAACTTGCATATTAACCTTTAAAATTAGCACTTTTGATTTCTCCCATAGACTTTTAAAGGGTTTTGCGCGGCTATCGAATTTGCCGCGAACACCCCAAATTGTTTGCTATTGGGCGAACAGTCGAACACCCGATGTTCGAGACGAACTTATGCTCGACTCGAACATCGGGCGCATCCCTACCTGTGACTGACAGAAATCCGCCCACCAATGTTATTTCCACAAAATAATAAAGATTTGATTTCAAATATATATTTTTAAGCCAATTTAAAACAGTTTAATGATATTAATTAATTATTTTTACTTTGTATTCTAAAGGCTGTTTTTTTTCTGAACATGTGACAGAATTTTCGCTCAGAAGGTCAAAATCGGCTGTAGAAAGTTGTGTACACACTGTATGAAAATCGTACGAAAGTTCTTTGGAGGAAAATTCTCGCACGATTTCCTTATAGTGTTTACCAGCCTTTACACACTAAATATTGGTTTAACATGAAACATGGTCTAAAAAGTGGACTTAGCCTTTAAACACAGATCACAATGGAAGTGATAACTGTTATTGTAAACAAGCTACTAGAAGAGACTTCATCAGGCTTTTAACAAACTTCACAAAGTGCTGAATCTTACTGAACTGGCTACAAGCTTTTTTTAACCACTTCAGCCCTGAAAGACTTGGCTGCTGAATGACCAGGCCATTTTTTGCGATTCGCTTTAACTGACAATTGCGTGGTCATGTGACTTGTTACCCAAACAAAATTTACGACTTTTTTCCCACAAATAGAGCTTTCTTTTGGTGTTGTTTGATCATGGTTTTTATTTTTTGTGCTATAAACAAAAAAAGAGCGACAATATTAAAAATATTTTTTTTTATTATTACTTTTTGCTATAATAAATATCAAGCCTCCGTTCCCAGTTGATGCCTTCTACGGGAAAACGTGTCGGGTGGAGCACCAGTCTCTGACGTCACCATGCACCAGCCGGAGCTGTGGCTGTTTGAATTGTTTCATTGCTTTTGGATGTCAGTTTTGTTCGGAAGTCTTAATACATTTTTTAAACTGAAATACTGCACCATGAAGCTTCTTCTTCTCTTTAATTGTTAAATTACCCAAACGGAAGATACACAGGAGGACTTGGCATGGCTATATATGAGGAATATAGCTTAAAACAGCAGTCCGCTGTATCTAGGGGGATCCCAGGAGAAGTGTCCATAGGTTGATCAAACCATTGCTGAGCCAGCTTGATCTCTATAACTTGAGATCCACCTTATCCAGTAAGCGGCCTTTCTTATCTGAATGTTTAAACATCACCTGTTTTATTTGAAACACTGCATGGACTTGAAAATCAACACTGTTTATATTGGATTTATTTATTTTAATTTATTTGGTTGTGCAATTATGAACTTTTTCCTATAATAAATATCCCCAAAAATATATATTAAAAAAAAAAAATGTCTTTCTCAGTTTAGGCCAATATGTATTCTTCTACATATGTTTGGTAAAAAAAAATTGCAATAAGCGTATATTGATTGGTTTGTGCAAAAGTTATAGGGCCAGATTCACAGAGGAGATACGACGGCGGATCTCCTGATACAACGTCGTATCTCCTGTCGTATCTATGCGGCTGATTCATAGAATCAGTTCCGCATAGATAGCCCTAAGATCCGACAGGTGTAATTGACTTACACCGTCGGATCTTAGGATGTAATACTTCGGCCGCCGCTGGGGGGAGTTTGCGTCGTATTCCAGCGTCGGGTATGCAAATGAGGATTTACGGCGATCCACAATTTTTTTTCCCGTCGTTATGTCGTCGCTAGTAATTTTTTCCCGTCGCAAATTTACACCTGCTTTAACATGGCTTAACTTTAGTTGAGCCATGTTAAAGTATGGCCGTCGTTCCCGGGTCGAATTTCAATTTTTTGGGGGCGTAAGACGTCCGGGAATACGAATGGACGCTACGCACGTCGCCGTTCTAAAAAATGACGTCACATCGCGCAAAGCACGGCAGGAATTTCAAAACTGAGCATGCGCAGTACGTCCGGCGCGGGAGCGTGCCTAATTTAAATGGTACCCGCCCCATTTGAATTGGGCGGGCTTGCGCCGGACGTGTTTACGATACACCGCCGCAAGTTTACAGGTAAGTGCTTTGTGGATCAGGCACTTACACTGAAAACGAGTTACGTTACACGCCCACAATTCTACGAGAATCTGGCCCATAGCGTCTACAAAATAGGGGATAGTTTATGGCATTTTTATTAATAATTCGTTTTTTACTAGTATTGGTGGTAATCTGCGATTTTTATTGTGACAACAACATTATGGCGGACACATCGGAAACGTTTAAAGCTATTTTAGGACTATTGACCATTAGGGGGAGAGGAAGTGGTTAAGTGTGTCCTAGGGAGTGATTCTAACTGTGTGGGGGCTGGGCTACCTGTGACATGACATTAATCACTGCTCCCGATGACAGGGAGCAATAGATCAGTGTCCTGTCACAAGGCAGAACAGGGAAATGCCTTGTTTACACAGGCATCCTCCTGTTCTGCAGCTCCGTGACAGGCAGGGTCCCGCGGCACAGTCACGGTCGCTTGCGGCGGGAAATTCAAAGCGACATATGTTGCCCAGCCAAGCCATTCTGCCGACATATATATGCCTGAAACGGTCGGCAAGTGGTTAAAGTAACAGTACTCCCAATAAGAACTGTGTTTGATATGCCCAAGCTGGAGCTGAATGGTACTTTTAGGCCAGATTCACACTTCATGCACATTACCACTACCGGCAGTAACGTGTTGCTGTCCCATGCTTTTTGAATAGCACCCCAACACACCAAGGCAACACAACTGTTTTGTAACAGACTGCAACGCACTGCTATTTTGGACACGTTAAGGTGTGTTCGCACCACATCAACAAATATGAGTTAATGGACTAAAATTAAGTAAAAGGGCCATAAAGCCTCATGTACACAGGACGTTTGTTTTAACTCTCCTAGAAGCCAGCAGCATTTTTGCAGGAAAAATGCCTGACACTTATAAAAGTGGCTAAAGCTTTTACAAGCTTTTAAGAGCTTTTACAGGTGTCAAGCTCTTGAGCGTTAATTCATATTATTAATTAATTAATGCCCAAGCACTAGTGTTTAGGTGCGTTTAGCAACTTCTAACAGCTTTCAGTGGCGTCAAGCTTTTTTTTTCTGCCCTAACTCTGCTGCTCCTGAACGCACACTGCAGAGTTTTTTTTTTTTTATGTTTCCTACCTCTAAAAGCATCTGCCACTTAACACTGCTAACACTGTTAATGTGCATGAACACATAGGCGAACATAGAGGGGCCTTTATTAGCAAAAAAAAAAAAATGCCAGACACCCCTAGAAGCAGCTGTAAAAAGGTTCTGTGTGCATGAGGCCGAAAGGTTTCAAAAAGCTTGCTCAAAGCTCCACAAATGCCTCTATTCAGGTTGAAGCCTGTGCAAGAATAATTTGAACTGAACTCAACAAATCTCTGTTAGCTTCAAACATCCAATCATGTAAAAAAATGTTTTACTTCTTTATCCTCTTCCTGCCCACGCTATAGCCGAATGACGGGTACAGCGGGGACCTACATTGCTGGGAGGCCGTCAATTGACGTCATCCCCTTTGCTCACTCCCCGCGTGCCCCCTGCAGGTCGTGCGTGGCACACTCTGTGATCACCGGCCCCTTACCACGTGATCAGCTGTCAGCCAATGACAGCTGATCAAATGATGTAAACAGAAGCTCGGTAATCGATCACCGGCTTCTGTTGAAGGGACATTGGTCCACCTCATCTGTGCCAACCAGTAACGCCTGCCAGTGCCCACAGTGCCATTAATCAGTGCCCACCAGTGAAAATCAGTACCACCAATCAGTGCCACCTATCAATGCCCAAGAGTGACACCTATCAATGCCCACCAGTGGTGCCAATCAGTGCCTCATCAGTGCCATCTAGAAGTGCAGCCTATCAGTGTCATCTAACAGTGCCCATTACTGCCCCTATCAGTGCCACCTATAAATGCCCTTCAGTGCCGCCCATCAGTGCCACCCATCTGTACCACATATCAGTGCCCACCAGTGCCACCTAACAGTGCCGCCTTTTCAGTGCCCATCAGTGCCATCTTATCAGTGCTCATTAGTGCCACCTTATCGGTACCCATTAGTGCCCATCAGTGCAGCCTCATCAGCATACATCAATGAAGAAGAAAAAATTACCTGTTTGTAAAATTTTATAACAAATTATAAAACCATTTAGGTTTTTTTCAAAATTTTAACAACATTTTTTTACAAATTTTAACAAAAAATAAAAAACCCAGAGGTGATCAAATACCACCAAAAGAAAGCTCTATTTGTGGGGAAAAAATACTAAAAAATGTATTTGGGTACAGTGTTGTATGACCGCACAATTGTCATTCAAAGACTGAGAGCATTGAAAGCTGACAATTGGTCTGGGCAGGAAGGAGGTTTAAGTACCCAGTAAGCAAGTGGTTAAAATTTACATGTGATTGGAAGACCAAAAAAGTTTACTGAGGTAAGTTATATAAATAGTCTAAGAAAAAAATAGCTCTGTCTTTTTTTAGGAATCTGTGTACAATGTCTTTGTTTTATATGTATAAATGTTGTTCCCTACCACTTCCATCTTTAAATAAATCCAGAGAATGAATTGACTACATGAGTGACAATACAAGGCATGTGTAAACCTTAAAAGTGAATTTCAAGCTGTTAATTAGTTGCACAAGACTACCATCTAGTGTTAAAAATGTACAATGACATGACTGCTATACTGTGATTGAAAAGCCTTCCGTAATTGTAGATATTACTGAAGCCACTCTCCACAAAGGCAAGTGTAAAATAAAAAAAATCTCAGCACACAAATTTTCTAATGCAAACACATACCCAACAACAAATGCACACAAAATGGAAATACCACAAGTGGGTTTTTTTTTTTTTTTGTAAGTTTGTGACATAGAAAAGTATATTAGCTGGTCTAGCATGGGCTTACAGGAAAGCTTTGCTTGTTTGCATCCTCCCCCCCCCCCTCCACTGCCACATTTGGGGAGAGGGGGGAGCTGATTGGCGATCTATAACATTTCCGGGCCCCTCCTCCTTCCCCCCTCCTCCACTGCCTTCTCTGACACACGTCGGCGGGACCATTAAGAAAACGCAACTACGCAGTAGGAAACAGGCTTCACTTCCTGTTTCCCTTACTACAGATTCCAGCGCCTGCTGCACCCGAAGCCAACTGATGAATCAGCTATGGGTGCTGGACAGGTAAGTGTCCTATTATTAAAAGTCAGCAGCTACAGTATTTGTAGCTGCTGACTTTTAAAAAAAAATATTTATAGGCTGGACCTGCTCTTTAACCACTTCAATACCGGGCTTTAAAACCCACCTCCTTCCCGGGCCTATTCTGGCACTTCTTTCCTACATGTACAAATCATCATTCTTTTGCTAGAAAATTACTCAGAACCCCCAAACATTATATATGTTTTTTTAGCAGACACCCTAGGCAATAAAATGGCAGTCATTGCAACTTTTTATCTTGCACCGTATTTGCGCAATAATTTTTCAAACGGCTTTTTTTGGTAAAAAAATGGTTTCATAAATTAAAAAATAACAAAACAGTAACGTTAGGCCAATTTTTTAGTAAAATATGAAAGATGAGGTAACAGCGAGTAAATAGATACCTAACATGTCATGCTTTAAAATTGCGTACACTCATGGAATGGCGCCAAACTTTGTTACTTAAAAATCTCCATAGGCGACACTTTAACATTTTTACAGGTTACCAGTTTAGAGTTACAGAGGAGGTCTAGTGCTAGAATTGTTGCACACACTCTAACGCATGCGGCGACACCTCACATGTGTGGTTTGAACGACGTTTACATACGTGGGCGGGACTTGCGCGTGCGTACGCTTCTGAGCGCAAGCTACCGGGGACAGGGGAATTTTAATTTGTTTATTATTATTATTTATTTTTTATTTTACTTATTTATTTATTTTTTAAACTTTTTTTTTACATTTTTTTTTCAATCGCTTTTATTCCTATTACAAGGAATCTAAACATCCCTTGTAATAGGAAATCTGTGTGACAGGTCCTCTTTAAGGAGAGATGCGGGGTCAATAAGACCCCACATCTCTCCTCCAGGCTGGAAAGAATGAGATCGTGAAAAAAAAATCACAGATCTCATTCAAACTAGCCGCAATTGCGGTTTGATTACTTACGGGGACCCGGGCGTGACGTCATCACATCGCGCCCGGGCCTCTGACGGTCATAGAGATGACTGGTGACCATCTGGTCACCAGTCATCTCTATGGCAAACATCCGGCGGACGGCGATCATCTCTCCGGGCCCCCGATGGAGAGCCCGGAGAAGCACCGGATGGCGGCGGGAGGGGGGGATGTCCCCTCCCGCCGCCTGTAAGAACGATCTAGCGGCGGAACGCCGCTATGATTGTTCTTACGGTGCGCAGGATCGCCACCGCTAAAAAATGATATCTCAATGATGCCTCTGGGTGCAGGCATCATTGAGATATCCCCCCGCAAAGCCCAGGACGTCATATGACGTCCACCCGGGATAACAGGTCCCCGTTTTGGACGTCATATGACGGCGTGCGGGTATTAAGTGGTTAAGGAAAAAGGCAAATCATAATGATGTAAGTAAAATGTTACAGCATGTGGTTATCATATGAAGTGGTTGTAAAGGTCATTTTTTCCCCCCTAAATAGCTTCCTTTACCTTAGTCCTCCTTCACTTACCTCATCCTTCCATTTTGCTTTTAAATGTCCTTATTTCTTCTGAGAAATCCTCACTTCCTGTTCTTCTGTCTGTAACTACAAACAGTAATGCGAGGCTTTCTCCCTGGTGTGGAGAAAGCCTCTTGAGGGGGGAGGGGGCGAGCAGGAAAGTCAGGACACTCTCTACTTTGCAGATAGAGAAAGGAGCTGTGTGTTATGCCCCGTACACACTATCACTTTATGTGATGAAAAAAAATTACGTTTTTAAAAACGTCACTTTAATTGACCGTGTGTGGGGGAAAACGTTGTTTTATGTCTTCTAAAAAACGACCAAAAAAAATTGAAGCATGCTTCAATTTTATGTGTCGTTTTTCAAAACGTCGTTTTTTACTTCACAGAAATTGACCGTGTGTAGCAAAAAACGTTGTTTAAAAAGACGTTTTTACACCCGCGCATGCCCAGAAGCTACTTATGAAGCGAGCTTCAATGGAAAAACGTGGTGGAACGTAACCTCGCTTTGCTAGAACATTGTGAGAAAAACGATGGTGTGTAGGCAACTTCGTCTTTGAAAATTGAAGTTTCAAAAACGTCATTTTTTACTTCACAGAAAATGTCGTTTTTTTTCATCACATAAAGTGATGGTGTGTACGGGGCATTAGTGGGTGTCCTGACACTCCTGCTTGCCCCCTCAAGAGGCTTTCTCCACACGAGGGAGAAAGCCTCACATTACTGTGTGTACTTACAGAGACAAGTACAGGTAGTGAAGATTTCTCAGAAGAAATAAGGACATTTAAAAGCAAAATGGAAGGATGAGGTAAGTGAAGGAGGACTGCACTAAGGTAAAGGAAGCTATTTAGGGATTTTTTTTTTACCTTTACAACCCCTTTAACATCACACAGAAAGTCAGCAACAGAACAGCTGGAACGGACAGCTGGCGGTTACTAAGCTGCTGCGGTTTAAAGTGTGGTAGGTGTGCAGGGCTGTGTGAATGGGCCCTAAAAAGAAAACAAAAGCAGTCACATTTTATAAGGACTGGTAAGCTACAATGTATATAATGTTTCTTTTTGGGTATAGATATGTGTTAAGGCTAGGTTCAAATCTGTACACATGTTTGTCATGAGTTTTTGGTGCACTTTTGCAACAAGTTTTTTATGTTTTCAAGCTTGTTTTTTATGTTTTAGATTTTTTTGTAGGAGGAAACTGGATAATAAACACAAAATATTAATTTGTGTAAAAAAAAACAATATCAATCAGCTCTAGATAATAACCAAAATAAAATCTTACAACATTATACAGAAGCAGTGAATGTCTGACTGCAAAACAACAAATTCGTTTTTATACATAAAACCTGTTACACGTCACCTTTAAATATGAATAAATCAATAAAAGTGCAATAAACAACCAAAACATATCATATCTCAATATATAACTTTTCAATAAATATATATTGGTGAACAAAACAGTGAATACATATGCATTCATATAAAATAATGTCCCACAATACCAAACAAACATTAATATAAATGAAACAAATCCCAATAAGGGTATATTGATTGGTTTGCTCAAAAGTTATAGTGTTCACAAACTATGGGATCAATTTATGGAATTTTAATTTTTTTAAATATTAATGGTGGCGATCAGTGATTTATAGCAGGACTGCGACATTGCAGCGAACAAATCGGACACTAAGTGACACTTTTGACACTTTTTTGGGGACCAGTGACACTAATACAGTGATCAGTGCTAAAAATATGTCAGGGAAGGGGTTAACATCAGGGGCAATCGAAGGGTTAAATCTGTGCCTACTCACTGTTGTGGAGGTGCTTGTACTATAGGAAGGCAGAGATGCATGTTCCTGCTTTGCAAAAACACAGGATCACTACCTTCCCTACTGACAGAATGGCGGTCTGCCTTGTTTACATAGGCAGACCGCCATTCTGCTTCTGTCCCGATTGATTGGCGGGTCCCAGCAGACATCAAGTCCGCTGGACCCACTGATTGGCTCCCACTGTGTCCAATCACAGTAGGAGCGGGTTGCCATTGTCATGCGTGCATGCCCTGGAGCTGAAAGTGTAGGGTCATGTACAGGTATATGATTCTGCACAGCAGAGCTGCCTTGCCGCCATATATATAAAGTATACGGTCAGCAAGCAGTTAATGAATAAGGGGAAGTTTTAATTTTTTTGTTCAAGGACTTGTTTTACCTAATCATGGGCAAGCTAAACCCTGTTTTTTTTTTTTTTTTTCTTAGCACATAATTTGATTTTCATATTGAACACAGCTTCATTTTATTTACTAAGTGAACAAGTTTGCAAGTTAATGTTTGCAAAAGGTATTCACACTTTTCGAAGACAAGAGTCATTCTGCTAAATGAAAAGTCTCTATTTTTTTAATTTACCACCTCATTGCTTGATCAGCAATATTCACTGATCAGCCATAACATTAAGATCACTGCCAGGTAAAGTAAATAACATTGATTATCTCATTACAATGGCATCTGAAAGTTAGTGGGATATATTAGGCAGCAAGTAAACACGCTGCCCATGAAGTTTATTTGTTGAAATCAGTAAGTTTGAAGTTGTTATGTATTGAACTATGTAGCCACAGAATGGTTAGGGTGCCCATACTGACCTGTGTCCACAGCCAATGCTGACCCATGTCAACAGCCAAGTGGATGGTCAAGTGCATGTGCGTCACTTACCTGGAATAGAGATGGCACCAGGATACAGTAAGAGAAGTCAAGCCACTGGAGAAAGTGCAACTCTTTCAGCAATATTATCCTGGGAAGCCTGGGTCCTGACATTTATGTGGATGTTACTTTGACTCTTACCACCTAGCTAAACATTGTTGCTGACCAAGTAAACCCCTTCATAGAAACAGTATTCTTTTTTTAATCAGATACTTTTTTTATTGGATTTCCGGCATACAAAACACATACTTACTTTTTTTCTTTTTTTTTAATGCGTTACAATATATTACATGGTATATTGCACAACAGATTTCACATATCTTCAAAGTCACATATACTTCCATATAGCATCTCTATTTTCTTCAGCCCTAAACTGGATGCGTTATGTCTAGGCACCCAGAAACAGTATTCTTTGATGGCAATGGCCTCTTTGAGCAGGCTAACACACCCTGTCACACTGCAAAAATTGTTCAAGAGTTGTTTGAGTAACAAAATGAGGAGTTTGAGGTATTGA
The DNA here is from genome assembly GCF_905171775.1 of Rana temporaria. Taxonomy (NCBI): domain Eukaryota; kingdom Metazoa; phylum Chordata; class Amphibia; order Anura; family Ranidae; genus Rana; species Rana temporaria. The sequence continues at coordinate 220,232,810 of NC_053492.1, forward strand.
CTTGGTTCTCAAATTCGCCAATTCTCCAGTCCAATCAAGCATCTGTGGGCTGTGCTGGAAAAACAAGTTTGATCCAATGTAGCCCAACCTCGCATCTTACAGAACTGTGAGGTTATAAAGCCTAAACATTTTGTACCTTAATGCAATCCTTGCATTAAGGTTAAAAATGTGTAGGCATCAGTATCACCACACTATGCCTCAATATTTCTCCCAAGTGCCTTCAGTTCTGATGCAGGAGGATTTATAAAAAAGATCAAAGTACTTTTATGGGTGGTCTGGAGAATAGGACAAACCTAGGAAGGCTGCATTTCCATGCAGATTGCCCTAGGTAACACCCACACTGACTGCTAAACCGCCATGATTGAAATAACTGAAAAACAATTAATGAAAGGTATGGCCATGGATAGTAAGGCTGGGAAGGAACGGACTGGATGATGCTGGACATCCTTGAGCCAGGAAATGAGACGGGCTCTATATGACGTGCCATAGTGTACAGTGTACGTGTGCAATGAAATAAGAATATGCAGTTTGAGTATAGTAGAGGTCCCTTTACAGGTGAACAGTACTAAATGGTAAGGCTGCAGTTCAGCTTTAGGGCCAATGTACAATAACAAAGGAACTGTACATACAAACATTTAATTATAACTTTCTATTTATTTATTCAACCTTTTATCTCTCTATGAAAACGTGTGTGTGAGTAAAAATGGCAGCGGGCCAGAAAAGCACCAAAAAAAGCTAATTAAACATTTCACTAGATATAAAATAGTAAAAATCGTTTTTCAAGAATATCAAAATTAGGTTTGTAAACCTGATTTGCTGCCTAAATGTAAATTACACTTTATTGAATGTGTAACTCTATGAATAAATTAAGATTTGACCTGATTCATTTATATAAAATATTCCAAGATTTTATTTCTCTCCGTGTCTCCCTCTTCTGTCTCTAATTCATACCGTTTCATTGCTATAAAATAGCGAATGAATGATTCACCCAAGGATGCTCTCATATATGTGTCCTCTTCCAAAGCAGTCAGGGCATCTTCTAGTTTCAACGGTATTGAGGGTGCTTTCTGTTCAGCAAGTTTAGTATGGTTGTTAGCACCTTTCATTAAGTCAAGGCCCCTCCTGATTCCATCCAGGCCTGCGGCAACTGTGGCAGCTAAAACTAAGTAAGGGTTGGCTGTGGCTGAACACAACATGTTTTCTATGTAAGTTCCATTGCAACCATGGGATTTAAAATTATAGGTGAAGTTATTGTTGTTAGACCCCCAAGTGGTACAGATGCTACCGTCAGGGTCTTTGCCATCTTTCAGGAAACGTTTGCGGCTTGCTGCTCCTGGAGCAACTAGGCAGCTGAGTGCAGCTGAATGGTGCAGAAGACCCGATAACCATTTTTCGCCAATGTCTGTCAGAACTTCTTCATGAGATCCAGTATGAAATACATTTTTGGATCCACTAACATCCCACAAGCTGTGTGATAAAACTCCAGAATTATAAAAACCAACTGAGTCAGTATAAAAACTTGCTACGTAGTCTTGTTTTTTAGCTTCTTCTTTAATGCTAGTTTTAAAAGTGAAGGCATTGTCAGCAGCAGCCAACCCATATTCAGGCATGAAGGAAACCTCCATTTGTCCAGGGAAAATGGAAGGTGAAAAGCTTTCAATGTTCCCACCAATGTAATACATCCCCTCTAAGAATTCTTGCATGAACATCTGGTGATCAGACAGTAATGTTGCAGCAGGGTATGAAATTGTCTTTGAATTTATAATTTCAGTAAGTCCAAATAAACAAAATTCATATTTGAAAGCAGAATGAAGCAAAAATCCTCTTTCCTGTAGCTGACTAAGTAAATGTTTAGCTAGATATCGCGGTGAAGTAAGAAGAGGATTGCCCAAAAATGTAAATGAATCACAGATCACTCTTGCAGTTTTTTCATTCCATGGTAGAACTTGGAATGTTTGTAAATCTGGTTTCAACAAAATGTCACTATTAAATGGTTTAGAACTAATGTGGTCTACTTTATTGCCTTTGTGGTCCAAAGTTAGTTCAAGATAACTTCTTGGCATGCAAACTCCATTCAAAGCTTTGTCCTACAAAACATTAGAAATATAAATTTTGTTATAATTTAATTGAAGGTTGCTCATCAAAAAATAAATTTTCTATTTGTTTCACTAATCACAACATATTGGTTGACCAGCTAGTCTGTAGACCAGCTATCAAAAGACTTAACGATGTGGCTTGTAGGAGCTTGCAGGAGCAGGACCCTCCTAACCCCCTTTTATTACATTGTATTGTTGCTGTATTTTCTCCCTTTGTTATTGTAAAGTATTGTGCAAACTGTTGGCATTATATAAATCCTGTGTAGGGGATCAGAGGGGTGAACAGCCGGCTCAGACAGTCCAGTAAAACAAAAATAGCTTTACTCAGCAAAACGTCATAACAAAATAGAAGAAACAACAGGCTTGTCTTGCAATACAGGTGCACACAGGGCTGGACTGGGACAAAAATTTGGCCCTGGACTTCATCCAGACCGGCCCACTTTAATTCAATAAAATGCTGCCCCCACCCCCCTGAAAAATCACGCCCATCAAAAGGCCCCTACATCCATTATTGTATATCATGAGAGGGTGAGAGAGAGGGGAATGATAGAGAGAGGGAGGGCTGAGGGAAAGGTGGTGAGAGGGGGTGGGTGAGAGAGGGGGGTGAGTGTAAGAAAAAGAGAGTGAGTGTAAAAGAGAGGGGGTGAGTGTAGGACCCCTTTTTACACTGATGCGTTTTTGGGCTAAAAATAGCGCCTGTAAAGCGAAAAACGCTTCCGCTGCAGTCCCAGTGTGAAAGCCTGAGTGCTTTCACACTGGGGCGCTGCCAGGGCGTTAGAAAACGTCCTCCAAGCAGCATCTCTGTTTTAAAAAACGGCCCACTGAGCCATCGGCCTACCGGGAAACTCCCTGTAGTCCCTATGGCCAGTCCATCCCTGGGTGCACATGTGTAGAAGGTTCAATCTCTGCACCCACAGGCTGGTGGGCATAGAACACAGTTCTAACCAAAGCAACAGTCTTTTATATAGTTTAGCCCACCCCAGCAGGCCACAATCCAGCAATGGATCCTCCGACACAGCCCAGCTGGCAATAAGCAGGTCTGAAGGGGAAGTACCTTCCCTCTTCAATTATCCCCTTCTTAACGGTGCCCCAGGCTGACCCTCTACACCTGTATAATGATAATGACATTTTGGGCCAGGCGCTATAAAAGGGTCTGAAAAATGGCAAGGATCAGAAACAATCAGGCATAGGCAGTGCTAAAGAGTGATACAGTAATAGTGTTGATAGGATAGCCAAGGGAAATGAAAATGGTTGTAAAGGCTCAAGGGAAAACCTTCTGTGTGCAGCAGCCGCCCCCCCCTCCAATACTTACCTGTGTCTCATCTCGATCCAGTGATGTGCATGAGAGCAGCGGCTCTCCAGGGTCTCTTCCTGCTCATTGGCTGAGACAGCAATATGAGCCATTGGCTCCCGCTACTGTCAATAACAGCCAGTGAGCCAATAAGGAGGGAGCGGGGGCATGAGTGAATGGACACAAAGCAGCAGCTCAGGAAAAAGCCTGTTCAGGTGCCCCCATAAGAGCAAATAGCTGTGCACTGCATTGACAAGTGGGGCGACTGAGAAGAATGTAAAGTTTTTTGTTTGTTTGTTATTTTATATTCAGTGTGCAAAAACAAACTCTAGAATTGTTTGCATATATTATATTTATAAAACATTTTCACATTAAAGGGATTGTAAAGGCAGAAGGTTTTCTATATTTATGCATTCTATGCATTAAGATAAAAAGTCTTCTGTGGGCAGCAGCCCCCTCAGCCCCCCTAATACTTACCTGAGGTCCCTCTCTGTTCAGAGTGTCTCAGCCATCAGAAATTATCCCTCTTGATTGGCTAAGACACAGCAGTGACGCTATTGGTTGCCGCTGCTGTCAATTAAAGTCAGCTAGCCAATCAGGGGAGGGGGCGGGGCTGGGGCGGGGCTCCATGTCTGAATGGACACAGGGAGCTGTGACTTAGCTTGGGATCCCCCATAGCAAGCTGCTTGCTGTGGGGGCACTCACCAGGAGGGAGGGGCCAGGATGACAGACAAGAGACCCGAGAACAGGAGGATCCAGGCTGATCTGTGCAAATCCACTGCAACAGGGCAGGTAAGTATAACATGTTTGTTATTTTATAGTTATTGGAGGAGCTCATCCTTGTGCTTCCCTTACTGTGTGTATACTTCCAGTGTTAAGCCTCATACATACGATCGGACTTCCATCAGACAATTTTGTCCAAATTTGACATTTTTGTCTGAGGGACGTTGTTCGTGAACTTGTTGTGCATACAGACGGCAGAACATTTTCAGCCAACATACACCAAACTACGTGGTTTTTCAGCTCTTTAGTGCCACCCTTTGGGCAACTTGCCTGACGAAGGGGTCCTGCGTGACCTCGAAACGTTGCACTAGTGTGATGTTTGTTTTGTATAATTTTTTTTGGACCTAAAGCTACGTGAATACAATTGCTGTTGTTCTCATATTAATACCACAGGCAGTGGCTGATCAGCAAGTATTCTCACTTGGTGTACTGTGTCCTCGCTGTTGTTCTCATATTAATACCACAGGTATTAATACCCCTGTGAGGGGTTGCAGTGTTGTGGCACCAGCACCAGTGCCTAAGGCCCAATTTTTCTGCCCCTGTTTTACAGGGGCGTGTAATTACAATTTTTGTGGCAAAACTTTGCAGCAGGGCTCATCAGTGCGCTCCAACTAGAGTATCTGTGAGGGGTTGCTGTGTTGTGGAACCAGTGCCTAAGGCCCAATTTTTCTTCCCCTGTTCAATAGGGGCATGTAATTACAATTCTTTCTTTCTTCTTTCTGGAGGGATCGTGCAGTCAAACGTGGGTTTTGAATTGCTTTTCTCACATTCCTGCGAGCTGTTCTGTCTAATATTTTCCTTGGTCTTCCAGATCTTGCTTTAACTTCCACTGTTCCTGATGACTGCCATTTCTTAATTACATTCGGAACAGAGGATATTGACATCTAAAAATGCTTTGCTATCTTCTTATAGCCTTCTCCAGCTTTGTGAGCGTCAACTATTTTTAGTTTCAGTTTTCTAGACAACTGCTTAGAACCCATGGTGCTGATTGTTGGGGCAAGGTCAGATGAGTCTGGGCATTTAAAACCTTTTGAGATTGACATCACCTGGTCTTCCCAGACGATGATTGAGAACAATCCATGACACTGACAGGTCTCAGCTTTGCAAAGGGGGCAGTGCATGCTATAAATTCTGCAGGGTGCCCAAACTTTTGCAGACGCCATTTTTTTGTTTTCTGTAATTTCCAAAGTGTAAATGATGGAAATAAAATCTAACTTTTTTTGACATATTATAAGAATGTCTAATCTGTAATTTGATGCCTTTTGGAGATTTTTCCATCTTTCCTTGGCTTCGTTATGCACATTAATACAAATTTTTACCTGGGGTGCCCAAACTTTCGATCCCCACTGTATATACATACATACATACATACATATATTATACACACCGATCACAAGCTGGCAAGACAGGGGTTTCACTAACACCTTTGCTCAACCCTCATTGTGTGTTAAATCACCGGTGACAGGTTAAATGTGAAAGGTGCCTAAGGAGATAATTTTCACATAGGCTGAAGATCTGAAAACACCCAAATACCTATGAAATTTACCTGGAAAAAACGTGCAGGAATCGTTTTTGACCTTGACACACCGTGAAGATCAGTAGCTTCAAATCGGACAAATCGTATATCTTCTCTCGCAATCTGTTGCTTTATACGTTCAACAAGGGTAATTAATCTTAAAGAATCCTCAATTCCATCGCCACTCGGATCAGCATCTTTACTACTGGCAGGTAGATCATCTGATACAAAAAAAAATGCACTTATACTGGAAAAAATAACTGGTAAATCGAATAGTGAAGGTTCAATATTTAAAAATGGTAATTACAATGCCTTGCAAAGGTAATCATACCCTTGAAATTGTCCACAGTTTGTCATGTTACAACCAAAAATGTAAATGTATTTTATTGGGATTTTATGTGATAGACCAACACAAAGTGGCACATAATTGTGAAGTGGAAGGAAAATGATAAATGGTTTTCAAAAATGTTCACAAAAAAAATCTGAAAAGTGTGGCATGCATTTGTATTCAGCACCCTTTACTCTGATACCCCTAGCTAAAATCTAGTACAACCAATTGTCTTCAGAATTCACCTAATTAGTAAAAAGAGTCCACCTGTGTGTAATTTAATCTCAGCATAAATGCAGCTCTTCTGTGAAGCCCTCAGAGGTTTGTTAGAGAATCTTAGTGAACAAACAGAATCATGAAGGCCAACGAACACGCCAGACAGGTCAGGGATAATGTTGTTGTGAAGTTTAAAGCAGGGTTAAGTTATAAAAGAATATTCCAAGCTTTGAACGTCTCACAGAGCACTGTTCACTCCATCATCCAAAAATGAGTATGGCACAACTGCAAACCTATCAAGACATGGCCATCTATCTAAACTGACAGGCCAGACAAGGAGAGAATTTCTGGTAACTCTGGAGGAGCTGCAGAGATCCACAGCTCAGGTGGGAGAATCTATCCACAGGACAACTATTAGTCGTGCACTCCAAAAATCTGGCCTTTATGAAGGAGTGGCAAGAAGAAAGCCATTGTTTAACCACTTAAGGACCGCCTAACGCCAATATACGTCTGCAGAATGGCACGGCTGGGCACAATCACGTACCTGTTAGAAACACATATGAGGTCACACTTGACCCCTTCAGCGCCCCCTAGTGGTTAACTCCCAAACTGCAATTGTCATTTTCACAGTAAACAATGCATTTTTATAGCAATTTTTGCTGTGAAAATGACAATGGTCCCAAAAATGTGTCAAAATTGTCAGACGTGTCCGCCATAATGTCGCAATCACGAAAAAAATCGCGGATCGCCGCCATTAGTAGTAAAAAAAAAATTATTAATAAAAATGCAATAAAACTATCCCCTATTTTGTAAACGCTATAAATTTTGCGCAAACCAATCGATAAACGCTTATTGCGATTTTTTTACCAAAAATAGGTAGAAGAATACAAACCGGCCTAAACTGGGGAAAAATATATATTTTTGAGGGATATTTATTATAGCAAAAAGTAAAAAATATTGAATTGTTTTCAAAACTGTCGCTTTATTTTTGTTTATAGCGCAAAAAATAAAAACTGCAGAGGTGATTAAATACCACCAAAAGAAAGCTCTATTTGTGGGAAAAAAAGGACGCCAATTTTGTTTGGGAGCCACGTTGCACGACCGCGCAATTGTCAGTTAAAGCGATGCAGTGCCAAATCACAAAAAGGGGCCTGGTCCTTTACCTGCATATTGGTCCGGGTCTTAAGTGGTTAAAGAAAGCCATGAAGAGTCTCATTTGCAGTTTGCGAGAAACCATGTGGGGAATACATCGAACATGTGGAAGAAGGTGCTTTGGTCAGATGAGACCAAAATGTAACTTTTTGGCCTAAAACCAAAATGCTATATGTGGAGGAAAACTAACACTACACATCACCCTGAACACACCATCCCCACTGTGAAACATGGTGGTGGCAGCATCATGTTGTGGGGATTCTTTTCTTCAGCAGGGACAGGGAAGCTGGTCAGTTGATGGGTAGATGGATGGAGCCAAATACAGAGCTATCTTAGAAGATAACCTGTTGGGCCTCGTACACACGATAGGATCACCAGAGGACAACGGTCTGAAGGACCGTTTTCATCAGTCCAAACCGATCGTGTGTAGGCCCCATAGGTTATTTAACCTTCGGTCAAAAAAATTAGAACATGCTTTAAAATTGAACCGATGGACGCCTAACTGATTGGTCAAAACCGATCATTAGTATGCAAAAGCATTGTTTAAAAACCTGTGCATGCTCAGAATCAAGTCGACGCATGCTTGGAAGCATTGAACTTCGTTTTTTTCAGCATGTCGTTGTGTTTTACGTCACCACGTTCTGACACGATCGGTTTTTTAACTGATGATGTGTACGCACGACGGACCATCAGTCAGCTTCATCGGTTAACCGATGACAACTGTCCTTCAGACCGTTCTCATCGGATGGACTGATCGTGTGTATGAGGCTTTAGAGTCTGCAAAAGACTTGAGACTGGGGAAGAGGTTCACCTTACACCAAGACAACAACAATAAACATACAGCCAGCGCTACAACTGAATGGTTTAGATTAAAGCATATTCATGTGTTAGAATGGCCCAGTCAAAGTCCAGACATAAATCCAATTGAGAATCTGTGGCAAGACTTGAAAAATGCTGTTCACAGGCGCTCTCCAATCTGACAGAGCTTGAGAAACTTTACAAAGAAGAATGGGCAAAAATGTCACTCTCTAGATGTGCAAAGCTGGTAGAGACATATCCAAAAAGACTTGCAGCTTTATTTATTTTTTTATTTGGAAAATCATTTATAATTTTCCTTCCACTTCACAATTATGTGCCACTTTTTGCTGGTCTATCATATAAAATCCCAATAAAATACATTTTTGGTTCTAACATGACAAAATGTGGAAAATTTCAAGGGTTATAAATACTTTTTCAAGGCACTGTAGAATTATTGACATAATACACAATAAGCACTGAAGAAAATGGCAATTCATAAGAACAATGAAGATCTTTGTCAAAGTAATAAGCACTGGGAAATAATGAAATTTAGGACTGAGCAATGACATTCACAAACTATGTTTCACTTAAAAAGTGAGATGTATAATTTATTGCCCATTTTACAAGTAGGGTTGACCCTAAATGTTTCAAAACATTCATCACAATGCAGCTTTTACAGCATCTAGTCACGCTATTTTCTATTAGAAGACTTCCTAAGGCTTACCTAGGGTTCTAAACATGTTATTTTTTGCAACTTGTGTGAAATATTTGAACAATGCCTGCTATAACTAGATACTTGGCACTGGACTTCAGAGGGATAATGGCTGAGTGAGTGTATGGGAAATGTTTGTAAATGTCTACAGAGACTTTTGAATATGTTAGGAAGTGATTATTCCTCTTTTTATGGTGTACAGGCACTGTCTGCAGTCCAGTAAAATGTTGGCTAAGTTGGAAGGAAGCACACTATAGGTTCAGAAGTGCAGAATATTTTGAGATCCGGAGAGCATGAAACATACAACATTAGCCAATCCAGATATAAACTCCAATTATTAGTTCCAAACTTTTCCTGTAGTGATTTTCACAACGTGAGCCTAGCAGCAGCAAAAAAAAAAAAGAGACTTAATTTTTGGAGTCAAGCCTTTGCTAACCAGACCAGCAAAATTTCAGTCCCTTGATGTTCACTCAGTATCGAGTGAGATTTGGTAGTGTTCCAAGCCAGTGAGGAACCAATTCTATTTGGTTAAATGAAAGCATCTGCTCTATAAATATTGCTGCTGATCATGTGTCACAAGGAGCAATCACTGATCTGAGATTGACCTACATCTTTAAAGTGACCTTGTACTCCATCTTTTTTTTTTTAAGTAAAGAGCTGCATCACAAGATGGCTGATATTACATTTGCTACCCATAAAAGCCTATACTGTTTTATCAGGGGGCACATGAGAAAATGTTTTGGCTAATAGGGGTAATAGTCTGTATACTGTGGTTCTCTTTACTTAGGCAGAGCTTCTCTTTGTAAAAATGTAGTACGGGTTCATTTTGAAAACTTTCTTTAACCCCATTTTTACATTTCATAGCATACAGCCCAGACGTAAAACCGCCTTCACCAATGTGATTTTTATGACCACTATAGTTTTATACGCACATATAACATACATTTCCTTATACATACCCATAAACTCAATTGCTGGAGGTTCAAATTTGGATCCTGTGGCAAAACTTAATTGATCAGGTATTAATATCTGGTTTTCATTAAATGTCTGTTCTATAATTTGCTCATCTTTCTGTGAGCCTGCAGGATCTGGCAGCACTGGATCAATTAGCATCTCATCTTTTTTCTTTACCTCAAAAACGTTTGCAGCTTGTTGTTTCTGGATGTCTCTTTCCATATGTGGTCGAAATGTTTCAAAAGTTAAGCCAGGCTTTTCTGTTATGTTTTCAACACGTTTTGGAAGATATATGTGAGTTACGGTGGTATTGATTTTTGGATTATGTTTGTTTTTATGATGAATTAATGGACTCTCCTTAAGAAACATTTTCAGCTCTTCTAATGTCTCTTTAGATATTGCAGAACCACAAGGTAACACATCTTCACCAGATTTTTCTGTTGCATTTTTATCATCAGTTTTTTTATCATTTATCTTTTCTTGAGGCATGTTCCCAAAATCTTGTGTAGATGCCACCGGTTCCATTCTTTGTTTTTCTTGTTCTGTTTTACGTGTGTTGTCTCCTCTGTGATTCGTTTGTGTAGAACCTTGTCTATCATTCTTGAGAAGTAGTTTAGTAGACATATCAGATGCTTGAAAATAATTTTCCAGATCATCGTATACCTTTTCAAAGTAGGAATTATTCAAGGAACTCACAGAATGGGATGCATTTACCTTCTCCCACTCTAAAGGAGGAATGTATCTCCCAGTAACCTTGACTCCTCTTCTTCTTCTATATCTTGATATCACACTTCCATCTACTTCATCATTTTCAGTGTTTCTTGCCTCCTAAAAGAACCAAGGTACATATTTTTCAAGCATACCACATGTCATTTAAAGTTTATAAAAAGTCAACATTTTTATAAGTTAAATTTTTACTTCTGCCCCCTACTGAGGGGATTTCTACTTACTTCCTATTCTGGAGACAAAGAAGTGAGAGTAAAATACACCACAGTAAGACAAAGTCCCCTCTTACAGTTGTCAACAGAATACAGAGATGTGTCCCAATTGGGAGATTTTTCTGTACTGTTCGGGTAAAAACTGTAGAATTTTGATTTCCTTGCACTTTCTATTCCCAGTGACAATGGTCACCAGAACAATCAGATAGGGTAAATCTTTCCAGAGGGAATAGAAACAACAATAAAAACATGGGTTTGGATACACTTTAGGCAGACAAACGTTCTTTCACTTATGTTACAAAGAAAGCAATTAAAATCTGCAGAATAGCACAGCACATGTTGTTCATGTAATTAAAGGGATTGTAAAGCTTCAATTTTTTTTTTTAAAATAACAAACATGTCATACTTACCTCCACTGTGCAGCTCATTTTGCACAGAGTGGCCCCAATCCACATCTTTTGGGGTCCCTCGGCTGCTGTCCCGGCTCCTCCCCGCTTCTGGTAACCCCCTTGGGAGAGCTCCCGAGTCCTGTAGACAATGTCCATAGCTGCCAACTACAGAAATCGGCCCCACTATCCTGGCCCTCACATCATTGGACTTGATTGAGAGCAGCGCGAGCCAATGGCTGCGCCGCTATCAATCTATTCAATGAAGAGCTGAGAAGACCGGGCCAAGATCAAGCGCGTTCTTGACGCGGGACTTTCAAGGGCTCAGGTAAGTAAACCGGGGGGCTGGGAAGCTGTTAATAGTCAGATGTTTTTTCACCTTAATACATAGGATGTAAAACGGAGGTATTCCTGCGCTATTATGAGTAAATAGAGTTGTTCAAGGGTGCCGCAAACACTGTAAGGGTCAAACACTACCCACGAAAGAATCACAAAAAAATCAAATAGTGGTGTTGCGCTCCCTCATGAAATAACATATAAACCTAGATATATGAATGCAGAGAAAATAAATGATATCAAATTATATAAATAAATATATAAAGTGCTGCTGTGCTTCAAACAAGTGACTACAGGTGCAATAATATAAAGTGCAATGATAATAAATATTCAAAAATTTATAATAATTAGAATAAAAAACAATGCGTGTAGAATTAGAAACAAATGGAAATAAAATCCATTGTAAGTGTAGCAAAAGGTGCTAAAGTGCTGGCGAATCTCAGAAGGGGGAAATCAATTCCTCTGGATCCAGGGTGCAGAGTGTAGTGTTGCTGGTGCTCTGTAACAGTAACAGGTGGCACAGTGACTTCTGTGAGAGGTGGCTCTTCGGTGTAAGTAATAGTATGTTTGCAAGTTTTAAAATTGTTGTAATGTTTTTGTCATGTCATGTTGTCATGTTTTTTCACCTTAATACATAGGATGCATTAAGGTGAAAAAACATTAGGTTTACAACCCCTTTAAAACTTGTAAACATACTGTAAACAGCTCTAGTCATTTGGTCAATTATATTAAATAAAGCATTTCTAAACTCAAATGCAAACGCAAAAATGCAATATATTACAACTTACCAGTCTTGGATGTGGCAGCAAAATTTGATTTATTTTTCTGTCTATAGTTTAAAAGTTTTAAAGTTTTTTTGTCTATATTTTTACTGGTGACATTGTCAGTAATACACTCTCTGTACTAATGTTACAATGCTCTCTGATTGTACTGTATTTATGGAGTAGTGTTGTTACCCCAAGTGGCTCTCCTGATCTGGACCACAAACCACCTTCCCTCTCACCTCATCTTCATTACATAGGTAGAAGGTGTTCTGTAGTTCACACAAGATAGCTGGAAAACTGACAATATTATTTGAGATATCAGTTTTGTAAACAGAATGGTACAAGATCTCTGAGATTCTGTCAAGATAAACAATTATTTTATTTTACTTTTATAAAATGTATGTAAATTGAAATAAAGGAAAACTAATGCAGCCACTATATCTAAGGTCTGAGAAATTATAGGACTTTCAAACAATCCTCAAATCCCTTTCTTGGAGTACATTAAGGTATATTGGGTAAAGTATTCAGGTACATTGGGTTATGCTGTTGTCTTCAGAAAATTGGACACTGGCAAACAAAAGCTGTAAAGACAGCATAGTATAACCCCTCCTACTCCAACTATGCAGTTTTGTTGCAAAGCAATAGTAAGAGTAGATCAAAAGATCCACTCCAAGAAAAGACATTTATTGTAAGCCAATAATCCTATTTTCTTACTCACACATTAAGGGGCACAGGATGACATATTCAGGTTCATTCAATAGTACGAAAGCAGTCTAAGGGGTGAGCAACACAACAAATGAAAAGTTAACAGGCATGCAAAAATTAACAGATTAACAGTAGGGGCTAAACAGAGCCTACAGAGCGGTCTGAAGTACCAACCCAACATCCGCTGAGGTCGGAAAATGCACCTGGTAAAACTTAACAAACCTTTGAACAAAAGATCATATGACAGCCTTACAAACCTGAGAAACAGATGACTGATGCTGAGCATCCAAAAAGGCCTTTACTGATCTGGCAGAGTGCATTTGTACTGGAAATGTGAAACCCTGTCCTTAAGTCCTTGTCCTAAGGTCTACAGGCTGGAATGATAAGTTGTTAAATTCACCTAGTGACAGTGGAAAGAGAAACAAGCTGTCCCCTAGAGGGCAACTTCAGCAATAGCAAAAAACGAGCTGAAGCTGAGCTATAGACTCAAACAGTGCATTCCATATAAGATAATAGAGGAAAATCTCCTTAAGGATTCATGCTGCAGGACCAGAGACCATGTCCTGGTTAAGGTAAAAGAAAAAAAATACCTTTGAAGAAGGGGGCCTTGGGCATCGGTACAAATTTGTCTCTGGGACAAGAAAGAGTTATTTACAGGTTAAGGCCGCGCCAGCTCAGAAACTTACCAGAGCTTATGGCCAAGAGAAAGGTAACTTTGTAAGTAAGAGAGGAATATCCCTGAGAGATTCAAAGGGCATTGTCTAAAGAACCAACAGAACCAGGTTGAGATTCCATGGTGTAAATAGAGAGCATACAGGGGACATAGTGTGAATGACACCCTATACAAAAGCCTTCACTATGGTATGAGAAACAAGACGTCTTTGGAAAACAGAAATGCCATAGCTAAGATTTAACACCTAATGATACTCAAGGCCAAATGCTGATCCAGACAAGACTTAAGAAAATAAAAGATTTGTTCCATGAAGTACTTTCTGAGAAGAAATTTTCTTACCCTACACCATGAGAAATATGCTTTCCAGATGTGATTGTGGACTTTGCAAAAAGTACATTTTGTAGCCTTAAAAGCCTGGCTCTATCCATCAAGTTCTGGGCTTAAGCAGCCTGTGACTGACAATCAGAGTGGTAAAGTGGTGCTTGGAACAGAAGATCTGAACAATATAGAAAGGCCAACTGAGAGTCTGCCAGGACACTAATGAGGTACCAGTACTATATCCACTTGGGCCAGAGTGGTGCAATGAGAATCACCAGGAAGGCTACAGGCATGGGTGTCCACTACATAGGGCAAGGGAGGGTGCTTCCCCCCCCCTAGAAACCAGTGCCATGATCCTTAGGGAGAAAAACAGCGGGCAGGAAGCAAGGCAGCGGCATGTCGAATCCAATTAGAGCCGCTCTCTCTCTCTTCTAGCTCCAGCTGACAGAGAGGGGGAGGGGGGCAATCGGGGGAGATATCCAGTACAGCCAGCCCGCGGCTCTCCTCTCCCTGTCACAGCGCCGCTGCTGAGTTCTCTGGTAAATGGAGCAGTGGCACTGTGACCAGAGGCGACTCTAGGCTTTGTGAGGCCTTAGGCAAAACTTGACATGGGGGCCCCACTCACGCCCATGATGGAAAAAAAGAATTCAAGGACAAGAGCCTCTTCCCCACAACCCTGGCAGGTGGTTTTGGGGGTCTGTGGGCAGGGGGCTTACTGGAATCTGGAAGCCCCCTTCAACAAGGCGGCCTCCAGATCCTGCTCTTTAATAACTAAGGGGAGGGGGCCACCCGGTGATGTCACCTGGTGAACCCGCTCCCTTGTGACATCATTGACTGAGGCCATGCTGTGTCATTGACGTCACAAGGGGTGGTGTCACGATATCCACTGGTCGTTAGAGACGCTGGGCTCTTAACGCTGCCTGAGCACAGCAGCATTAAGGTCCCCTGTCCCTCAAAACTGGACTAATGCATTGGGTAAGTTAGGAGGCTGCGAGGCCCCTGTGAGTGCGAGGCCTTAGGCGACCGCCTAATTTGTGATTTCAATGTGGATGAGGACGCTGAAGTCCAAGAAAGACCCAATAATGTGCACACATTGGTGTACTTATGGATGTGATTCACCTAGGATGGTGGTTCCAGTATTAAAGCGGTGGTTCACCGTCTTTTACAAGTTACTAGCAATTCAACTGCTCTGCAAAAACAATGCCCAGACGATTTTTTTTTTTTTTTTGAGCGCTCCTTACCTGTTTGCTGCTCGATCTTCCCACCTGTCAATCACTATCTCCCGCGGGGAATGGGCGTGTTAGTCCATTCTCCCCCGTCCTGTCACTCCGAATTGGGAACTCCTCTGTCGACGCGCTCTGCTGTATTCGCGCGACATCTCGTCGGTCACCTGAGTCCTCAAGCGTGTCATGTGACTCGGCAAGCGGGTCATGTGACGTCGGTGGGTCGTAAGGTAATAGTCTGAACAACGGGGCGTGAACTTCTTACGCCAGCCGTTGTTATAGCAACCATGTAGTGTTGACGGCGACGCTCGCCATCAACACTGCACATGCGCGGGATCGAGCGGTGAATGCTGGGAGGCCAGTATTCGCCCGATCCCGGAAGAAGACCCTGTCGGCTTCACTATGCCCACAGGCAAGATGGAAACTTCCATCTGATGAAAATCAAAGATATAATTTTACGAAAAACAGCGCATCGGACGGCTGAAAGTGTGGGACACCCTGTTAGTGCAGGAGGAAAGGTAAGTGCTGCACATTACAGGAAAAAAAAACCATATCCCGCGGAACCACCGCTTTAAGGGTGAAACTGACCCACACTTCAAATGATATATTACATGCTATATACGTGATTCCCACCATAGACAATGGTTGAAAAATAAAAATATAAATGAAAAGTCCAACAATCTAAACGTGATGCATTTTCACATGGATGAATAATTCATATATAAAAAAATTCATATATAAAAAAGTTCATATGGAGAAAAGTTCATATGGAGAAATTCTTCTATAGGTTGTCATGCAGTCTAATTTCCAGGTGATAAAAACAGCCTTCACCATCTAATCAACTTCACCCGAAGTGCTCTGGATAATTAATGCGTTTACCACGCCACCGCCTAATTTGTCTAATTAAAGAGCCGCCTCTGACTGTGACAGGGAGAGCAGAGCCGCGGGCTGGCTGTACTGTATATCTCCCCCCTCTCTGTCAGCTGAAGCTAGAAGAGAGAAAGAGCGGCTCTAATTGGATTTGCCGTGCCGCCGCCTTGCTTCCTGCCTTCTTTGCCATGATTGGCCACAGCAGAGGGCCAATCAGAAGATTCTAGGGACTGGGGGCATCATGGGAAATGTAGTCCCTTAAGAATGGCGGCTGCAGCGTGTCCACAGACACCATGCTAAAGCCCCCAGCATGCAAGCACTCTGCTGGGGGGGGGTTACAAGAGGAAAAAAGAGAATGCTGTGCTCATGCTGGGGGAAGCCAGAGAGAGAGCCACGGCATGGCTGCACAACCAGAGAGCCATGCTGTACCCGCACCAACCAGAGAGCCACACTGTACCAACACCAACCAGAGAGCCACGCTGTACCCGCACCAACCAGAGAGCCACGATGTACCCACACTAATCAGAGAGGGAGTCACACTGTACCCGCACCACCAGAGAGAGCCCAGCTGTACCCACACTACCAGAGAGGGAGCCCCACTGTACCCGCACGACCAGAGAGGGAGAAAGACCGAGCCACTGGCAGGGTACAGGCATGCTGCACTACTGACTAGAGTAACCCCAGAGTGAGTGAACGTCCAGCCAGAGGGATCACTGTTGCGGTTTCACCAGGTCTGGTAAGAGGGCCTGTTGGCCATTATCCATTACTTATCCTAGGGACTGAGCCATTAGGAAGTGTCTAACCTGATATCCTCCCATCTATGCTGGGGGCAATTATTGCAGAAAATGACACCAAATGCTGTGAGTTTTTAGTGCGGAAACTGACACCAGTGCTGAGGGTCATTATTATGTACATTGGTACAGATGCTGAAGTTTTTATTCTAGAAATCTGCACCGATGTGGGGGGTTATTGTTGTTCCTACTGACACCAATGCTGGCGATTTTTATTGCGGAAACTGACAGCAAAGCTGGAGATTGTTATTGCGGACGCCAATGGCTACAGGATACCTAGACCTTGAGACAAACCTGCTCAGTTTGTTGTACACACAGTTCAGTTGACAGTGCTTCTACAATAATGGAATGGTGTACCTAAAACCATGTGATGTGCTCAATAAAGTTCATATGTGCCATGAAGTTCAGCACCCAGTGTCCTCCACTATTCAGGAAAACTGGTTACTCACCCCAAAAAAACGCTGTGAAATAACAAAACTATTGGTAGCATACACCCATCCAATATCGGTCCAATGGAATCGTATTCGATCAGCATATTCAGTTTGTTATGGATGACCCTTACTTTTCAATATATTTATAAATGATATTGGGTCTGAGATCAAAAGTAAAATTTCTGTCTTTGCAGATGACACCAAGCTATGCAGTGGAATAACGTCCTTGCAGGATGTCTCCAATTTACAAGCCGACCTCGATGCTCTGTCTAATTGGGCGACTAAGTGGCAGATGAGGTTTAATGTTGATAAATGTAAAGTTATGCACTTAGGGACTAAGGGCCAGATTCAGGTAGAAGTGCGGGGGCGTAACGTATCGGAGATACGTTACACCGCCGCAAGTTTTCATCGCAAGTGCCTGATTCACAGAGCACTTGCAATGAAAACCTACTCCGGCGTAAGCCCGCGTAATTCAAATGGGCGTGTGCCATTTAAATTAGGCACGCTCCCGCACCGGACCTACTGCGCATGCTCCCTTTTGAATTACCCGCCGTGCTTTGCGCGAAGTGACGTCATTTTTTCGAACGGCGACGCGCGTAGCGTAATTCCGTATTCCCGGACGGCTTACGCAAACGACGTGAATTTTTAAATTTCGACGCGGGAACGACGGCCACACTTTATACAGCACATATGTGTGCTGTGTAAAGTTAAGGCACCCAAAACGACGACTAACTTTGCGACGGGAAACTAGACTAGCGAAATTTGCATACCCGACGCTGGTTTACGACGCGAACTTCGCCCAGCGGCGGCTGCGGTATTGCATCCTAAGATCCGACAGTGTAAAACAATTACACCTGTCGGATCTTAGGGATATCTATGCGTAACTGATTCTATGAATCAGTCGCATAGATACTCTGAGAGATACGACGGAGTATCTGAGATACTCCGTCGTATCTCCTTTGTGAATCTGGGCCTAAGAATATGCATGCATCATACATGCTAGGGGGAGTACAACTCCGGGGATCTGTAGTGGAGAAGGATCTGGGGGTTTTAGTTGATCATAAGATTAATAATGGCATGCAATGCCAAGCTGCGGTTTCCAAAGCAAGCAAAGTCCTTTCTATATGTATATATGTATATTAAGAGAGGTATGGACTCCAGAGACAGAGATATAATTTTGCCCCTGTACAAATCATTAGTAAGACCACATCTGGAATATGCAGTTCAGTTTTGGGCACCAGTTCTCAAAAAGGATATCGGAGAACTGGAGAAAGTGCCGAGAAGGGCAACCAAACTGTTAAGAGGCGTGGAGGAGCTCAGCTATGAGGAAAGATTAGAAGAACTAAATCTATTCACTCTTGAGAAGAGGAGAATTAGGGGAGATATGATCAACATGTACAAATATATAAGAGGTCCATACAGTGAACTTAGTGTTGAGTTATTCACTTTATGGTCAACACTGAGGACAAGGGGGCACTCTTTACGTCTAGAGGAAAAGAGATTTCACCTACAAATACGGAAAGGTTTTTTCACAGTAAGAGCTGTGAAAATGTGGAACAGGCTCCCTCCAGACGTGGTTCTGGCCAGCTCAGTAGATTGCTTTAACCACTTCCCGACCTCCTCATGTACATTTACGTCAGCAGAATGGCACAGACAGGCACATGTACGTACCTGTACGTCCTCTGCTAGACGTGGGTGGGGGGTCCGATCGGGACCCCCCCAGTACATGCGGAGGTCGGGTCCGCTCGGGGAGCGATCCGGGACGACGGCGCGGCTATTTGTTTATAGCCGCTCTGTCGCGATCGCTCCCCGGAGCTAAAAAACGGGGAGAGCCGTGTGTAAACACGGCTTCCCCGTGCTTCACTGTGGCGGCACATCGATCGGGTGATTCCCTTTATAGGGAAGACCCGATCGATGATGTCATTCCTACAGCCACACCCCCCTACACTAGTAAACACACACTAGGTGATCCCTAAATGTTACAGCGCCCCCTGTGTTTAACTCCCAAACTGCAACTGTCATTTTCACAATAAAGAATGCAATTTAAATGCATTTTTTGCTGTGAAAATGACAATGGTCCCAAAAATGGGTCAAAATTGTCCGAAGTGTCCGCCATAATGTCGCAGTCACATGCAATAAAAATATCCCCTATTTTGTAAACGCTATAAATTTTGCGCAAACCAACCGATAAACGATTATTGCGATTTTTTTTACCAAAAATAGGTAGAAGAATATGTATCGGCCTAAACTGAGGGAAAAAAATGTATATATGTTTTTGGGGGATATTTATTACAGCAAAAAGTAAAAAATATTGCATTTTTTTCAAAATTGTCGCTCTATTTTTGTTTATAGCGCAGAAAATAAAAACCGCAGAGGTGATCAAATACCACCAAAAGAAAGCTCTATTTGTGGGGAAAAAAGGACGCCAATTTTGTTTGGGAGCCACGTCGCACGACCGCGCAATTGTCTGTTAAAGCGACACAGTCCAGAACTGTAAAAACCCCATGGGTCTTTAGGCAGCAATATGGTCCGGGGCTTAAGTGGTTAAGAAAGGCCTGGATACTTTCCTAAATGTACATAATATAACTGAGTACTAAGATTTGTAGGTACGGTTGATCCAGGGTAAATCCGATTGCCTCTCGGGGGATCAGGAAGGAATTTTTTCCCCTGCTGTAGCAAATTGGATCATGCTCTGCTGGGTTTTTTTGCCTTCCTCTGGATCAACTGTGGGTATGGAGTTGGGTGTATGGGATTGTACTGTGTTTTTTATTTTGTTTGTTTATTTTTTTGTGGTTGAACTGGATGGACTTTTTTCAACCTGACTAACTATGTAACTTTCAATATAGTACACACTTGTTTGCACTTTACATCAGCACAAGATTTTTTTTATGAATTTCCAATAGGAAAACTATGTTTATGATTTTTTTATGCAAATTGTATTTATTATTATCACATGGATGAACATTTTGATGTGTTTTTTTTTTTATATCACAAGAGGACTTTTATTTGTCTGATGTTGAAAATTAAAAAAATTGATGATATATTTTCAGTTATGGTCACATGGTTTTAGGTATACAATTCTATTATTGTAGAAGGAGCAGTCATTATTGTGTATAATTTATGCCTTAGGTTTTCTAATAGTGACTGCTGCTGCATTTATTATTTATCTTTGGCATGATTGTTTTGCTGTTTTATACTGCTCAGTTTGTTGTTGATCTTGAAAGCCAGAAGGTCAATGTCTGGTGTCCCCCATCTATAACACATCTTAGAGTGAAGAGACCACTCTCTGGATTCCAGACGTTGACTGAGGAAGTCCGCATGTCAATTTTTCACACCTGGGATGTGTGCGGTGAATAGGGCTGGAATATGAACTTCTCTCCAAATGACAAAAATATCCACTTCTCTCTGAGCTGCAAAAATCCCCGTTCCTACTTGAAAGTTGATGTAAGTCATTTCTATGGCACTCTATGACTGAATCCTGGGCAGATAATCACGCAATCAAGTATTGGAATGATAGCTGAATCACTCTGAGCTTCAGAATATTGATCAGGAGGTGAGGTTTAGACATGTGCAGTTTGTTTCATTCTGAATCTTTATTCTGAGGAATTATTTGTTATTCAGAAATTTGGATTTATCCGAATTTCCAAATTTCAATAGTAACTGATTTAAACAAATCCAAAATAACGAAACAAAATTTTGATATGAAATTCAAATCAAATTCGAACCATTTTCGAATTTGATTCAAATTGTTTTCAAATTCGATTTGAATTAGAATTTCCGAATACAATAAAGTAGGTAAAATAAAGGAGTAGAATACAAAAGAATATAATGCTCTTCTCAAATTCGAATTACAAATAGAACACATTCAGATTGAAATAGAATGGAAAATAATAAATTATAATAGAATAGAAAATAAAAGCATTAATAAAAATATAAAATAATAGAATAGAATAAATAAATACAATAAATACTACTACTACTACTACTACTTGGAATGTCATTTTTGCTATGTACATGCTATGTATTGGAAATTCATTTTTTTCCACATTGAAAAGACACATTATGCCTCATAGATTATACGTTGGGGTGTTAGCTTTCCAAAATGGGGTTATTTTGTGGGTGTTTCTATTGTCCTGGTGCTCCACGGCCTTCAAAAGTGTAATAGGTCATCATAGAATGTGTAATTTATGCTCCTCCTAGTACGCCTGGAGGTACTGCTTGGATGTTGGGCCTCTGTATGTGGCCAGGCTGTGTAAAAGTCTCACACGTGTGGTATTGCTATGCTCACAAAAAACTCACAATGCCTCTTAATAAATATCTTGGACTGTCTACTGTAGTGATATAGTTGTGTGGGTAGATAATTAATTAGTTGTTATTAGTATGATGTGAGTAATTTCCCACGACAATACAAATCCATTAACTAAACACAATTTTAGGACATGGGATGAATTGAGTAGATTGTATCACTGGCAAAAGAACTCACCTTTAATTTCTTTATTAGACACAAGTTATTTTAAACCTGGGCAAGATGAGCACTTATATTTTATTAGATGGTCAAAAAAAGAGGAAATATTACTACAAGACGTGATGATGGGAAATGGGCTATGCACCTTCTCAGAATTAACACAAAAATGGGGGAGCAGACCATAGGTGGAGACATGCACAAATACAGCACTTTACACAAACACTCCCCCAACCACTGCGGGGAAAGGGGGAAATGAACTCAATGGAGAGACTTCTCTCCTCCCTGCGGTGCCTGAGGCAGAGTGTATCTAAAATGTATAAAATATTGATGGAAGAAATAGGACCCAAATATCCCCCCTATCTGAGAAAATGGGAGGAAGAAATAGGAGCCCTTCAGGGAGAAAAACACAGAAGTAAGATTTTGAAGACAGCCTGCTTTACTTCCAGTGACATTAAGACAGTAGAGATGTGTTACAAACTAATAGCAAGGTGGTGCGTTATTCCGCAGAAATCAAATAAGGTGAGCACAGGCATCCCATCAACGTGCTGGAGGGGTTGTGGGGCTCTAGGGACCCTTGCACATCTATGGTGGGAGTGTGGGAAGATCAGGTCTTAGTGGGAGAGAGTAATAGATAGCATCTATCAGATAACAGGGGAACAGATTCAAAAAGATCCGTGGAAATGCTTGTTCCATGATACAGATAAAAAGGTAGCTCAATATAAAAATACCTTGGTGTCTTATCTCCTGAACGCAGCTAAGAGTCTGATTCCAAGACTGTGGAAAACCCCTGAAGCACCCCAATGAAGGAATGGGCAGCTAAAATAGATTGGGTGAGATCAATAGAGAAAACAATACACAGAAGGGAAGACTCTATAGAAATATACAACAACGTATGGGGGAAGTGGATAGAGTTTAAAAAGTCACGTAAAATGTAAGGTGGAGACACCGAGTTTATATGCTGTAAACCTGAAAAATGTATAAAATAAAGAGAGAATATATAAAAAAAAAAGTGTGATAGGTCATCATCGAATGTGTAATTTATGCTCCTAGAACGCCTGGAGGTACTGCTTGGATGTTGGGCCTCTGTATGTGGCCAGGCTGTGTAAAAGTCTCACACGTGTGGTTTCGCTATACTCACAAAAAACTCACAATGCCTCTTAATAAATATGTTGGACTGTATTTGTGTGGGTAGATAATTAATTAGTTGTTATTAGTATGATGTGAGTAATTTCCAGCAGCAACATGATTCTTCCAGAGGGATGCACTTTACTGAAACATCAGACAGAACAACGTCCATAAGATACTTGCAACAGATGACAAAATCCAACAGAGTATACAGTATATAAAATAGGTGACAGGCTATTTTTGCAGCATTCATACACCTTCAGAGAACCCAGTTCTTTCTGTCACCCATTTAGCCAAAATGGGCTTCCTCCTTATACACCTTTTTTCCCCCCTCCATGGGTGATAAGGGCTGAGCAATTCTATTGGCTGTTTCTATTAGGCCTTTGATCTGCTTCTGTCTTTCAGAGTGACAGATAATGACCCTTAGCTGTAAACAGCTGCAGTCATAAACTGCCCTAATTTGCTATCTTGTATATACAGCACAGAGTCACTATCTGTCCCCTTTGAAACAGATACCAATGTGGCCCTGCCCAACATTAACCACTTAACGTTGTATAACATGCTGGGCTTTGTGATGGTATATCTGAATGATGCCTGCAACTACAGGTATCATTCAGATATTGCCAGTTTCAGCTGGCGATTCCCTACACCATAAGAGTGATCATAGCGGCTGTTTCACCGCTTGATTGTTCTTACGGGCAGCGGAAGGGGACGTCCCCCCCTCCCACCACCTTCCGGTGCTTCTACAGACTCACCGCTGCGATTGGTGAGTCGGTGACAGGATCCACCAGCCCCGGATGTTGATCATAGAGATTTCCGGCAGACCAGATGGTCGCCGGAGTCTCTATGATCGTCGGAGGCCAGGCGCGATGTTATGATGTCACGCCCGGCCTCTGCATTCAAAAAAACAGTGCCGTTTTGGCTGTGAAGCGGTGATCATTTTTTTATTTTAGGCTTCCCAGCCTTGAGGTGAGATGCGGGGTCTTATTGAAGTCCTGTAATGCCATATTCCTATTACAAGGGATGTTTACATTCCTTGTAATAGGAATAAAAGTGATCAAAAAAAAAAGTAAAATTAACAATCATTTTATTTTTATTTTTAAACTGCCCCTGTCCCTGTGTACTTGCATGCAGAAGCAAACACATACATAAGTCCTGCCGACATATGAAAACGGTGTTCAAACCACACGTGAGGTGTTGCCGCGAACGTTAGAGCGAGAGCAATAATTCTAGCCCTAGACCTCCTTTGTAACTAAAAACATGTAACCAGTAAAAAAAATAAATTTTTAAGTACCGAAGTTTGACGCCATTCCATGAGCATGTGCAATTTTAAAGCGTGACATGTTAGGTATCTATTTACTCGGCGTAACTTAATCTTTCATATTATGCAAAAAAATTGGGCTAACTTTACTGTTTTTTTTAAAGCATGAAACTGTTTATTTTCCAAAAGAAAACACGTTTAAAAAATTTGAATGCGCAAATACCGTGCAAGATAAAAAGTTGTAATGACCGTCATTGTATTCTCTAGAGTCTCTGCTAAAAAAAAATATATATAAAGTTTTTCGGGGTTCTATGTAATTTTCTAGCAAAAAATATTTTTACATGTAGGAGCGAAGTGTCCGAATTGGCCTGGTTTTTAAGTGGTTAACATCATTTTGATGTGTAAAATGGATTTGTCCAGGAATGTTTGTATGTGATACAAATAACACAATATATAAAATACATACACACACATGTATATATATATATATATCTTTATATATAGATATATATATATATATATCTATATATATATATACATACATACACACAAAATATACTACATCTACTTTCCAAAAAGGGGTCATTTGGGGGGTATTTGTACTTTCCTGACATTTCAGGGCCTCAAGAAATGAGATAGGCCATCAGTACACATCAGGTGTGATCAATGTTAAATGATTTGCACCATAGCTTGTAGACTCTATAACTTTCACATAGACTAAATAATATCCACTCATTTGGGTTATTTTTACCAACGATATGTACTGTAGCAGTATAAATGTTGGCTCTTTTTTCACTTATATTGCAAAAAATAAAAAACCCAGCGGTGACTAAATATCACCAAAAGAAAGCCCTATTTCTGAGAAAAAAATTATAAAAATGTTGTTTGGGTACAGTGTAGCATGACTGAGTAATTGTCATTCAAATAGTGAGAGCACTAAAAGCTGAAACTTGGTCTGGGCAGGAAGGGTGTATAAGTGTCCTGTAGTAAAGTGGTTAAAATACCTTTTTCCAGCAAGACCACTATGTGGTCTTTTATTAAACTCTCCAGTATCTACCCTACTATAGAAGTTAAACTAACAGGTCTATAGTTACTTGGTAAATAATTTGATCTCTTTTTAAATATAGGCACCACATTGTCCTTACACCAATCCAGTGGTACTTTGCCAGTCATTAAAGAGTCCCTAAAATTTGAAACAATGGCTTTGAAATAACAAAGCTCAATTCTTTTAGGATCTGTGAGTGGATGCCATCTGGTCCAGGTGCTCTATCTACCCTTTTCTGTCTAAATATTTGTTCACCATATCAATTTACATCAGTTTACATCTGCATCCGTCAAAAAAAAAAATGCGGGTTTGATGAAAAACTGATGCAAACTGACAAATGGTCTATTTTTCATCCATATTTGCATTGGTAGTGGATGTAAAAAAACTGATGAGAAACGGATGAGCAGCTGATGAAAAACGGAATAATAATTCATCCGTTTTTATATGACTGAACTGATGAAATGAATGACCCGCACGTTAAGTGTATTATATTTCTAGTATGAGCTTTTTGCTTACAACTAAGATTAAATGAAATCATGTTATAGTCACTGCTACCCAGATGTTCTTTTATATGAATACTGTATTAGTAATAAGTTCTGTATGGTTTTAGATTACCAGGTTTATAAATACTTACCCTTTAACTGTTCCTGCAGTGCCATTACTCTAGTCAATTTTCCGGGTTGTAAAGTCCCCCATTATTATCACTGTCCCTGCCCTCGCAGCCCTTAGTATTAAGGGAAGCTGGATGCAAAATGACTTGTTTGTTTACATCTGACTACCTATAATTCATCACATTTGGGTCCAGAAAAATGGAAAATTGTGCAGACCATTTCAAATTTGATTTCAGACCTTGACGTATTTAAAGGTAATCTACTTGTAGGCTTACATAAGGCATCCAATTAGAATTGCCTGAAAAACGTAGAGGCGAGCTTGATCGAAAAGCCCATGTGAAAGGGGCCTAAGGCAATGGACTTCAGCACAACACAATGCATGGCACTTTTGTGCACTGTTGGGTCTGATTTTTGATTCACTGGGATGCAATGAGTGGACTGTGTTAATATAATGCAAATTAACATGTGTGCAGTAACATACAGCAAAGGTGTAAAGAGAGCCCTAAAGTGAGTGCCTCATCATAAAAGCCAGTCAGCACCTTCAGAAGAGATTAACATAAGTAACTGTTGTATTTTTCTCGTAACAGGTTTACTTTAAATACCTGCTCCAGCCCTTACAACATTGAATTGAGCTTATGTTTGATTATTTAGGCTCCTCCCATATTTTTTATTTTTATCTTTATGTTTACTTTTATCTAAAAAGAGGTAGCTATAATTGGCACACTAAAACAGTGTAACAATGGTATTTTGTTGCAGAATTGACTATTGATTTAGAATTAGGAACATAAAGTTTAATTTATTATCAGTAAAGGAAACAGTCCATCTCATATCTTTAAAGTGGCATCTTTTACAAAGAGGTTGTAAAGATCTTCTTGCAGAAAAATTCCAATCATATTATAACCTTTTAGGCCTTTAAATACATTTTGCACAAAATACATAAATTTGTGTTTTAAAATGTGAACTGTGACTTACCTTTGCAGTGTTAGCTTTATTGTCCATTCCACTCTTATGACAGTTCAGGTCACCATGTGGAACAGGATTCATATGCCCCAAAAAGAAAAATACAATCTAAACTATATTTATAGCTAAATCTACAATACCATGCATCTGGAAAGAGTAAACAAGCATAGCGTCGCTTGTTTAATGTTGAAAAAACAAAACAAACAAAAAACACAGATATGTTCAACGCTTGAGTACAGCGTACTAGAATGATGTTGAAATGGTCAGATGATACTGTACTATGTTTACAGCCACTATCTAGCAAAGAGGACAAAAGGCAGCAAAGAGCTTACTTGCTAAATAACATTTACAATAGACTTTGTGACGTTACTAAACTCTGGAACCTGTAATTGTGGATTGCTAAATGTTACTTGAACTCAGATGTACATTTAAAGGCAAATATTTACAGACAATAAGCTAGACTTAAATGGAATTAGTTAATCTGTATCTCTGTATACTTAGCAGAAAAAAATGAATGTGTACAGCCTACAGCCTAGCTAGCACACACTACAACCCAACAAATAAACTGACAGCTCAGTCCAATGTTAGTACAGCAATCTCCCCTGCTGTGTTGTGCTATTGTGTTCTGACTTGGGGCCCCCCAGCAGCATTGTCTGAGAACGCTGATAGGGAGCCTGGCGCAGACTTTTTTTCGGTCATGCCCCTCTGATAGAAGCCAGCTGAACGTCTGGCTTCTGTCGGACCGGCAGCAGTACACATGGGCCTCCCGATATTCGGCCTTTGTGTATTATGAACAAAAATGGGAGTAATCATATTAATAACGTACCATCATCCAAGTTAATATGGAAAAGAGGAGGGGTAGGGCAAAAGAATAGTTGAAGCTAGACTTGAGGACATGCCCACTCAAATGTTTGTGGACTATCTCGGTACTGATAAAGAACAATAAAAGTAGTCAAATTAAAAGGATTTATTACGGATAAACAATACATAACAATCATACAGATCAAAGATTTGGCAAAGTCTCGACTAGTTTCGCGGGTGTACCGCTTCTTCAGGAGAGCCAATCTATAAAATACATAACAGTATAAAAACATATAAAATACAGTTCAGACAAAAATAATGGATAGACAAAAGTATTGGTAGCTTACCCGATGGGTAATAAAAACATGTGCGGAGGCGGGCCGCCCAATTAGTTCCCCCCGCAGCGGACATGGGGGACAGTGCGTCATTCTCTAAGTGAAGGATATATAATTGATTGATTAAAGCCCATATATGGAACTAGGGTCAGGTAGGGGAGGAGTGGTGGAAGGAGGGGGGAGGAAAGTAGGAAGGGGTGAAAGAAAAGGGGGAGGGGGAGGCAGGGGAAGGGGGAAGAGAAAGGTGGAAGGGAAGATGGGGGGGAGGGGAAGGGGAAAAATGGGGCAGGGGGGAGAGAGGGGATAAACTCGACCATAGGGATATAATTAGCGATGAAAACTTACCACAGCAGTAAATAATTCCTGGTGTGGAACAGGCAGGTAAACAAAGTAGATTACAAGGCGCTGGTTGGTGCAGGAGCCGAAGGGGTCAAGAGGGGTGCGGTGTCCGGTATCACTGGTAATAACCAGTGTGATGTCAGCCATGGAGGTATCCATGTTGGTGACAAAAGGTGCAGGGTAATGCATGGACTAAATTGGTAAAGACACCCATAGAGGTCCCCCAGGCACTGCAACCCACGTCAGTGCTTTCGATGCCTCACTCAGCACCAGGCTGAGATCCACGCTGCTCATCCATGGGCAACAGCCCATTAAATGAGCTCCCCAACCAAGGGGACGTCCGAACGCCGCCAAGATAGCGGCGTCTGACATAATCGGGTCAGCATCCCCGCACAGCGGAACCATGCAACTGCGCATGTGCGATCAAACCCCTCCAGGGGGCGGGAGGCCCCGAGGCTGGGAGGAGCAAGCGGGGACGAACCAGAAGGACATCCCCACCAGGGGAAGCACAAGTCGGCCGTTCTGAAAGGGATGGGCAGCCGGAGACCGCATTAATTACCCAGGGGGTGCTAAATACAAACAATTGAGTAATGAATAAGCAAGAATAAAGACATTGATAATGAAATAATAAAGGTGGTCGGAACGTAGTCCCGCCACATGGTTACTGTATTATGGTGACATATGACATAGTCCCCTCCTAACTGGCAACAGGACAACAGGGGAACCTAAGTTAATAGGCAGGGCAACAATGAACCATAGCCACGTGATTAAGGAAATCACCCATATGTAGGTGAGGTAAATAAAGAGAAATAAGGTGCGTAAGAGTACCAAGATGACCGAAGTGCACACAGTGTGAAGAAACCCATCAGAAAGGGGACATCATATATGTCCATATGTTCGTATTAAAATTGAATTGAAACAAGGTGCTAGAAGATGCTGCAATTACATGGAAAGCAATAAGTGACGTGAAAACTAGTGTGGAGTGAAGGGAAAACATACCAGGAAGGAAGGAAAGGAGTGAATAGGATAGCAGGGTGAATAATGAAAGTCCCAGAATTGAGACAAAGTAGTGCAAAATTAATAACAGAATGCCATGGCTGGTGAAAAGATTGAGACCTAAATGTCTGTATAAATATAAAGATAAATAACAGGATGGTAGGCATAGAAAAAGTATTGTGTGAATAAAACCATAAATAGATGTTCCGAGAAGGAAAAGGAATCAGGAGGGGGATACAGCTACATTAATGGGGTTACAAGTGTAGGTAGCACATAGTAATTTATGACGGCTGGAAAGTATGTCCAGTGCATTAAGACGAATAGCCTTGGATAGGGGCTCATAAGTCTTGAGCTGGATCCATCCTACTCAATGAGTGTGCTCAAGCTATTATTGGTTTGAAAGTAACACACGCAGGACATCATATAATGAATGAGATCAGTTACATACATATAGGTAATAAAGCATGCCTAATCAATACCGAAAGTATCCATGTCCAAACAGTGCAGAGGGCTATGTCAAATTAAATATCATCACGTAATCACTAGCATAATAAGCTATAATAATAATAATAAGGATTGAGCTTTAGACGCACTCAGAAGGAAGAGACGGGTGTGTTATCCACCAAATAATTATGAACAAAAATGGGAGTATAGCCTATACGAAATGAGTAATCATATTAATAACGTACCATCATCCAAGTTAATATGAAAAAGAGGAGGGGTAGGGTCATCTTGGTACTCTTACGAACCTTATTTCTCGTTATTTCCCTCACCTACATATGGGTGATTTCCTTAATCACGTGGCTATGGTTCATTGTTGCCCTGCCTTTAGCCATGCCTATTACCTTAGGTCCCCCTGTTGTCATGTTGCCAGTTAGGAGGGGACTATGTCATATGTCACCATAATACAGTAATCATGTGGCGGGACTAAGTTCCGACTACCTTTATTATTTCATTATCAATGTCTTTATTCTTGCTTATTCATTACTCAATTGATTGAATAGGTGTAAGTGACGAGCGCAATTGAATGCACTAACAGCGAACAATCAATAAATGATAATTAAATAATAAATCGGTATATGCGAACAAAAATGTACCAATGTGAGAAAATCTCAAGTGAATATTAAACCGTGAATAAAGGATTGACACAAAAATGTCAAAACAAACAAAATTGCAAAATCCTGTGTTAAAACTTTCAAATAAAAGTCCAATCCAAACAGCTGACAAATGCTGGTAATCAGATGGCAACACAGATGTATCTTCTTAAGCAGTGGGCTCACAGAGCGCTTACCTCTCCCTAGTGGGAATATCGCCTGAAGTAACTTCACAACCAGTTTGATGAAGACTGCAGCGTCCTGGCAGATATAATGTAGCTCCTGGTCTTCAAAAACATGGAGGCTCGCCGTGTAGTGCAGACATCAACAGGAAACAAAAAAGGCTTCCATAGTGAAGTATGTCAAACAAAGGGGGGATTTATTTAAGCTAAAATGCTTACAAGCATAAAATATCAAATGCTGGGATAACAGTTGATTCCGGTCGGACGGGGTTCCACATCACTTTCAGTCAAGGGGGGATATGATCAACATGTACAAATATATAAGAGGTCCATACAGTGAACTTGGTGTTGAGTTATTCACTTTACGGTCAACACTGAGGACAAGGGGGCACTCTTTACGTCTAGAGGAAAAGAGATTTCACCTCCAAATACGGAAAGGTTTTTTCACAGTAAGAGCTGTGAAAATGTGGAACAGACTCCCTCCAGAGGTGGTTCTGGCCAGCTCAGTAGATTGCTTTAAGAAAGGCCTGGATTCTTTCCTAAATGTACAGAATATAACTGAGTACTAAGATTTGTAGGTAAAGTTGATCCAGGGTAAATCCGATTGCCTCTCGGGGGATCAGGAAGGAATTTTTTCCCCTGCTGTAGCAAATTGGATCATGCTCTGCTGGGGTTTTTTGCCTTCCTCTGGATCAACTGTGGGTATGGAGTTGGGTGTATAGGATTTTACTGTGTTTTTTATTTTGTTTTTTTATTTTTTGTGGTTGAACTGGATGGACTTGTGTCTTTTTTTAACCTGACTAACTATGTAACTATGTAACTATGTAACTATGTCACGTCCAGCTATCGTTCCTTATGCGTTACGTCACGGCACGTGACTTCATCAGAGGATTTACTGCTTCCCCTACCTGAACCTAGTTCTATATATGGGCTTTAATGGGCTTTAATCAATCAATTATATATCCTTCACTTAGAGAATGACGCACTATCCCCCATGTCCGCCGCGGGGGGAACTAATTGGGCGGCCCGCCTCCGCACGTGTTTTTATTACCCATCGTGTAAGCTACCAATACTTTTGTCTATCCATTATCAATTTTTTTGGCTGAACTGTATTTTATATGTATTTATACTGTTATGTATTTTATAGATTGGCTCTCCTGAAGAAGCGGTACACCCACGAAACTAGTCGAGACTTCGCCAAATCTTTGTATGATTGTTTTGTATTGTTTATTCATAATAAATCCTTTTAATTTAACTACTTTTATTGTTCTTTATCAGTACCGAGATAGTCCACAAACATTTGGGTGGGCATGTCCTCAAGTCTAGCTTCAGCAACTATTCTTTTGCCCCTACCCCTCCTCTTTTCCTTTGTCTATTAGTCTTTACTTTAAAGTAGAAATACAGGCAAAACTTTTTTTTCACTTTGGATAGAGCAAGGGAGGGTTATAACCCCTGTCAGATTTTTTTTGCCATCTGTGTCCCATTGTGGAGATCTCCCTTCCTGTCCCATAGCCAAACAGGATGTGAGGGGTAATCCCTGCAAACTAAGGGAATTCTTTGGGGTCCCCCATGTCTTCAGAACTAGTGTCACCTTTGTATAATTTCTCCTCTATTAACTTTCTGGGGACAGAGTTTACTTTCACTTTCAAAGGTTAATGGTCTATATGTCAGGTCACCTAAGGTCAGGTGACAGATGCACTCCGTTGGAATCAAGAGTGCACCTGCTAAGATAGTGGACCCTAGGACTGACTACTGTGGATGGAACTCTTGGAGGTTCAGGAAGGCAAGACCACTGGAGCACCAACACGGATCCCACTGGGAGCTAGAGCATAGATTCCACAGGGCGCGGTGTGTAAGAGCCAGCAGGTGTTCACCAGAGCCTCTAGTGGTGAGGATGGGCTGTGCTGCAACTGGCTCCAGGTCGCAGCCCCCAGGGTCTCCCAGCTCACGCTCATGGTAGACTACAGGGAGGTAGAGTGGAAGCAGCAGACTGCGACAAGAAAGGATAGTCAGGATATAGCCAATAGCCGGGGCAACATGCCAGTGAGGATAGTCAGGAGATAGCCAAAAGTCAGGGTAACAAGCAGGTAAGAATAGTCGAGAACAAGCCAATATCGGTAACTGGAATCAGATGTAGAAGACACAACAAGTCACAAGCGAAAGCTAAACACACAATATTGATCAGTACGGCTGGCTTGCAGTGCACAAGTTAATATAGAGTTGCCTGATAGGGCCTGGGGTGGAGCCATGCTTTGAGGAGAGATTACTTAAGGAGCCAGGTGTGAGTGGCTGGCCATCTAAACTGAGCACATGGAGAGGTAAGCTGACAGACAAACATTACTGTAAAGCAAGGTGAATTTGCGCTTCTCCTTAGAAGTATTTAAATATAAAAATATATAGTGATAGCAGATAACAACCTGTCAGTGAGTATAGTAATGAAGGGTTAAACCCAAAACCCCAACAGACAACTCACGGCTCTAAATTGGTATAGCAATAAGTAACAAGGTGAAGGAAATAAGTTTGTGATAGAAAAACTTCTAATACGGTGCTGCAATATTAAAATTTGCTGGAATATTCAGCAAGCAAATAGTGTATGTAAGTGAAAAAATCTGCGCAACCCACAAAAATATACACAAAAATATCAAAAAAGAATAAATTGAACAAGAAATTAGAAAAATCTATATCAAAACCATCTATGTGAAACAGTCCAAAGAGTGTATGATAGTGGTAATGCGTGCCTGGAAACAATTAAAAGTCCACACAATCACATTCTTGGTTTTGACAAAGGCGATGTATCGTCTTTCTTCAGTATGGAAATATATGAACATCCATGCAATGTAGGCAATAAGATTAAAAGTAGGCAGATTAGCCCCTTACCAGAGAGAAGATCATAAAGGCATATCACAAAGGATCTGGGAGCTGTAGTTCCTGCAGGTGGATAGGGTCTGGCGTTCTGTGCTCTCCAGGTGCAGCAGCGCTTTCAATCCACTCCTGTGTTGTAGGATAATCAGCATACACAGCTCTCTCCCGGATGTTAAAAAGTAGAGATAAAGGAAAAAAAGGAGGACTTCATAGTGTAGTACTTTTCAGTAACACCTCTTTAATAAAAGAAGTTTCATATTAAAACATCACAGTTTTGACAACTTTGGGATGAAAAAAATAACAGAAACAAAAAAAGCAAAATAGGGGATATCAAAATCCTTTCAGCCTCGGTAACAACCGACAGGCTAGATAATGGCAACGTTCTGAAACAAACAGCTCCGTCCTACGCGGCGTTTCACCTAAAGCAGGCTTCAACTGGGAAAGGAGACAGTCTCCAGAACGTCACCTGCCACTTGATTTTATAAGAGAGACACCGGAAACACAGAAGGGAATTAGTGGGACCTCAGAACCGGTACCCCCGCCTCCCCTCAGGGACCATGTCAGATCCCATATCCATTACCTCTCAAAAATCGTGACTTAAGAACTGGAGGAGGACGGACACCTCAACATGGAGTAACCAGGGGAAATAAAACACCCACAAATGGATCCAGTGCTTATCCTCCACCTCACAGTGTGAACCCCAGAAATCAGGGGAAACCCTCCTCAGGAGGGAATGGGAGAGGTAACAGATACCCTCAGGGACCAAACTCAAATCAACCGCCTATTTACCAATATCCACCGGCTAGAACCCCACCCATGGACCACTATGGACATTATGAAGAACCCCATGGTTATGGGTATTCTGATGGAGGACTGCAGGGGGGTGCTTCCCGCTCCCCAGGAGTACACTGGAGACATGATGTTACAGGAGGGAATTACCATAATCCCCCACAGGGGTATGATGAATACAGATCTGAACGGGAACAATACTATATGGGAGGAAAAAATTATAGCTCCCAAATGAGGAGTCTTGATGGTCCCTCAGGTGTCATACCTTTGAGGAACAAGACAGAAAGTTTTTTAGGAAAGGGGCGGGGCAAAAAGGGAAGACGAAGAGAGGATGCCAATGGAGGAACCCCAAAAAAATCCAGAAAGAAGTAGAATGTGAAGGAGTGTTCAATCTAAGTGGGGTTGAACTCACCCAACCTGAAAAACTCACTTTGAATCAAGGCCTTAAATATGCACCTAGAAAACCACTCAATAAATTTCAGATGTTTCTAGACATAAACAAATTCACGAGGAAACTGAATATTAAACAGTATTTTCTATCTAATCCTATCGTTTCCAACTCCTTACCAAATGCACCCACTAAACAGGGTGCGACTGGGCTTCGTAATGCCTCTTTGTTCAATCCAGGAAAACCTGCGGCAGGCATTACTGTATTTAAGGATTTGATCTTGAAGGAATTATCTCAAGTTTCTTTTAAAAAGGAAAGACCAAAGAAGAAGGAGGAGGGCATTGCTGCACTATGTGAAAGAAAGGATCTGGTGATAAGACCTGCAGACAAAGGGGGGGGGTTGTGATTCTGAAGAAGGAGGATTATAGAAATGAAATGGAGAACTTATTGTCAGATAGAAATACCTATACTATCTTGAAGAAGGACCCTGTAGAAAAATATCAAAAACTACTAAAAAGTATTGTCCAGGATGGATATAGAAAACAAGTTATTGATGACAAGGAATTAGAGTTTTTGGTGCCTCTAGTTCCACGAACTCCTATAATCTACTATCTTCCGAAGATACACAAAAACCCAGTTCACCCTCCCGGTCGTCCAATAGTAAGTGGAATCAACTCCCTTACGTCAAGAGTTGGCAAGTTCATAGATGTCTTTCTACAACCAGCAGTAAATAAAACTCCAGCTTTCCTGAAAGACTCAATGCAGGTGATGAGAGAGATTTCTGTATTAACAGTTGAAGATGATGTTCTCTTAGTGACAGCCGACGTCTCTTCGCTGTATACAGTCATCCCCCACCATTTGGGATATCAAGCGGCGGAATTTTTCTTACGCAAGGAACCTTCAATTAAAACCTCCACTCGTGAATTTGTTATGAAACTTTTGAATTTTGCAATGGAGCATAACTACTTCTTCTATGAAGGCCAATTCTATCTACAGAGCACCGGAGTTGCAATGGGGGCCAAGTTTGCCCCCAGCCTGGCAGGGCTGTTCATGGCTTTGTGGGAACATGACAGACTATTCTCTCTGAATGATCCTCATCTTCTAATATGGCGAAGATATATAGATGACGCCTTCTTTCTGTGGAAAGGCAGCGAGGAATCTTTAGAAGATTTTATGAAGTCTCTCAATGAGAACAATTGGGGCATCAGGTTTACTTATGAACATAGTGCCACACGTGTCAATTTTCTTGATTTGGTGATTTTTAAGGAGGGAAATATTTTGATGACCAAAACCTTCTTCAAAGATACTGATAGGAATGGGTTTATCCCAGTGGATAGTGGTCATCACCCCAACTGGTTAAATGCTATGCCGAAAGGCCAATTTCAACGTATTAGACGTAATTGCACCAAAACAGAAGATTTTGAATCACAGGCTGGCTCTTTGAGAAACCGATTTTTGGAAAAGGGGTATCAATCCACAGTATTGGATGCTAATGTAGAAAGTGTACTAATGATGGATAGATCCAAGTTATTGGTCCCTAAAATCAAGGAGATGGATGATAAGAACACTGAATTTCAATAGTCTTTTTTAACCACCTTTTCCTCCAAATTTTGGTGGGTGAAGAAAGTTCTATCGAAGTACTGGCATGTACTCAAAAGTGATAAAGTTTTGGGACCCCAGTTACCCCTAACTCCTAAAGTACTTTTTCGGAAAAATCAAAATTTGAAAGATCTTCTAGCCCCTAGTGTGATTGACCCCCCTGCAAAAATCACTATGTTTGGATCCCTAAAAAGCTTATTTCCTTGCAAACGTTGCAAGGTGTGTGCTTCTGCTAAGACTAACAGAACAGGCACCTTCAACTCCTCTGTCACTTCCCGGCACTACCAAATCTCTGATCTCATCACCTGTGACACTATTGGGGTTATTTACCTCCTTTTTTGTCCATGTGGTTTACAATACATTGGAAGAACCATTTGGGCCCTTAAAGTCAGAATAGGGGAACATGTCTGTAATATACGAAAGGGATTTGAGGAACATAGTGTATCTTTACATTTTAAGCAATATCATGACCAAAATCCAGCTTTGCTTCATGTCATTGGGATTGAAAAATACACCCCCATTGAAGGGGGGATGACATGAAGCGACAGATCTCTCGTCGTGAAACGAGATGGATTTTCGATATGATGTGTTATACCCCACATGGGTTAAACGTGGAGTGGGATATAAATTGCTACATTGATAACAGCTAATTTGGTACCCATTTGTCATTTTTGGGTGGAGTCTGTATGTATATGTATGTATTTTTCTGACACTGATATTATACTCTTTGCAGTGTACATACACCTCTGGAGCAATATTCTTCATTTGCCTAGTGGATTCCGACTCCTCCCCTGAGATAACTTTGTGTGTTTTTTGTTTTTGTTTTTTTGGTATTTTGTTTCCGCAGAATATTCACTGAAGTTCAAATTTCTTGTGGATATTTGGTATTATGTAACAAATCCATAGGATGGTTACATTTATCCTTGGATTTGTTACTGTTTCAGATCTGTTACATTGTTTTGATCTCAATGTGGTTCCCGGGACTCAGGCTTTCTGCTATATATGTCTTCGGGTGTCCACATTGATTCATTTCTGTTCCGTTCCCTGTTATTAACAGAGATAAGTTTGGTTCCCCTCCCTTCCCGTTTTTAGATAATGGTTTGCAATATTTTTATAAACATTTAAGTAGATGGGAGAGAGAGAGTGTGTCCTATATATGTAACTTTTGATGAGATGTTTTTTTTTTTAAAACATTATTATATATATATAATTTTTTTATAGATTGATGCATATATATCCAATTACATGGTAGGATGCATTGCAGTAATGCAATTATTAATATATTTTTATTCATATACAAATTTTTATGTATGTTTTTTTATGTATATAATATTTCTGTTTGCATGTTCACGCTGCAAATGCCGGTTTTCGTATGAGGGCATCGTGGGGGTGTTAAATAGAAGTCTTTTTGCTTTTAAGTATAACATGGCAGATGACACTGGCTCATCCCAGTGTGTAAATTGTTATTTCATTTATTTTGTAGTCCTTTCAATGACGCGGGGACACGGATTAAACTTCTGTGCTTCCGGTGTCTCTCTTATAAAATCAAGTGGCAGGTGACGTTCTGGAGACTGTCTCCTTTCCCAGTTGAAGCCTGCTTTAGGTGAAACGCCGCGTAGGACGGAGCTGTTTGTTTCAGAACGTTGCCATTATCTAGCCTGTCGGTTGTTACCGAGGCTGAAAGGATTTTGATATCCCCTATTTTGCTTTTTTTGTTTCTGTTATTTTTTTCATCCCAAAGTTGTCAAAACTGTGATGTTTTAATAAGAAACTTATTTTATTAAAGAGGTGTTACTGAAAAGTACTACACTATGAAGTCCTCCTTTTTTTCCTTTATCTCTACTTTTTAACATCCGGGAGAGAGCTGTGTATGCTGATTATCCTACAACACAGGAGTGGATTGAAAGCGCTGCTGCACCTGGAGAGCACAGAACGCCAGACCCTATCCACCTACAGCTCCCAGATCCTTTGTGATATGCCTTTATGATCTTCTCTCTGGTAAGGGGCTAATCTGCCTACTTTTTATCTTATTGCCTACATTGCATGGATGTTCATATATTTCCATACTGAAGAAAGACGATACATCGCCTTTGTCAAAACCAAGAATGTGATTTGTGGACTTTCAATTGTTTCCAGGCACGCATTACCACTATCATACACTCTTTGGACTGTTTCACATAGATGGTTTTGATATAGATTTTTCTAATTTCTTGTTCAATTTATTCTTTTTTGATATTTTTGTGTATATTTTTGTGGGTTGCGCAGATTTTTTCACTTACATACAGACAAACATTACTGCATAACAATGACACAATACAGGCTTATTATCTGTGGTGCAGTATTGAAAAAGGATATTAGGGAATGAGAGAGAGTGCAGAGAAGGGAAACCAAACTAATGAGAGGCATAGAGGAGCTCAGCTATGAGAAAATATTAGAGGAACTGAATCTATTCCCTGTTGAGAAGAGGAGATAAGGGGGATTTGATCAATATGTACAAATACATATAAGGTCCATATATTGAACTTGGTATTGAGTTATTCTCTTTAAGATCATCACAGAGGACAAGGGGGCACTCTTTACGTCTAGAGGAAAAAAAGATTTAGCCCTTCAAGCCTGGTATGGATATTAAGGGGAACCCTGCGCCAATTTTTTTTTTTAAATGGCGTAAGGGTCCCCCTCAAAATCCATACCAGACCCTTATCCAAGCACGCAACCTGGCAGGCCACAGGAAAAGAGGGGGGACGAGAGAGTGCCCCCCTCCTGAACTGTACTAGGCCACATGGCCTCAACATGGGGAGGATGGGGACAAGGGCCTCATTCCCACAACCCTTGCCCGGTGGTTGTGGGGGTCTGCGGGCGAGGGGCTTATCGGAATCTGGAAGCCCCCTTTAACAAAGGGGACCCCCAGATCCAGGGCCCCCTATGTAAAATGGTAAAGGGGTACATTGTACCCCTACCATTTCACAGAAAAATTTAAAACATTTTAAAAGACAGAAAGTAGACAGCTTGGGACAAGTCCTTTATTTAAAAAAAAAATTCCAGCGATGCAATCCATTCTCAAGCAGAGGATACGGAGAAAAAAACAGAAAAAGTCCTGCCGTGTGTACAGCCTGGGGACAGATATGTCTTCTGCTGCTGCTCCCCATCTTTTGGAGTCCACGACCTTCTTGTGCTCCCTATATTGTCGGTACTCCTCAGGTTCCCAATTTTGAGCTTAACATAATTGATGTATGCCCTGGGGTACAGAGGCTTCACCAATTCCACCATTTGATCTATTGCTGCCTTCCTCTTGATATGCCATTCGTGTGCTTATTATTATTTAACCACTTAAGACCCGGACCATTACGCAGGTAAAGGACCTGGCCAGTTTTTGCGATTCGGCACTGCATCGCTTTAACTGATAATTGCGCGGTCGTGCGATGTGGCTCCCAAACAAAATTTCGTCCTTTTTTTCCCACAAATAGAGATTTCTTTTGGTGGTATTTGATCACCTCTGCAGTTTTTATTTTTTGCGCTATAAACAAAAATAGAGCGACAATTTTGAAAAAAAACAATATTTTTTACTTTTTGCTATAATAAATACCCCCAAAAAAGATATATAAAAAAAATTGTTTTCTCAGTTTAGGCTGATACGTATTGTTGTACATATTTTTGGTAAAAAAAAATCGCAATAATCGTTTAACGATTGGTTTGCGCAAAATTTATAGCGTTTACAAAATAGGGGATAGTTTTATGGCATTTTTATTAAAGGGTCACTAAAGGAATTTTTTTTTTTAGCTAAATAGCTTCCTGTACCTTACTGCAGTCCTGGTTTCATGTCCTCATTGCTCGTTTTTGCTCTGATGTTGCTGTAAAACTGCTCTGTTCTGGACACTTCCTGGTTGTCTGGCTCCGTATGAAAAAAGTCATGGGAGAGTTTAGTTTTGTTTTCCTAGCCATGACTCTCTATGGCACTGTCCAGCACAGAGGCATAAAATAACATGCAAAGACTAAACTACTTTCAGTTTCGTTTTTGCATCTAAGAGGCACATTATATGATTGATTTTTATCTATTTTTAATCATTTTTAAAAGGAATCAGTTAAAGGAAAAAAAAATGTTTTGCTGAAATGACTGTTTACAGGGTATAGAGATATAAAAGTTAACTGATTCCTTTTAAAAATGATTAAAAATTGATTAAATTCAATCATATAATGTGCATGTAGTTTCACTTTCATTTTTAAACTGGTTTCATGTTTATGTGAAGTAAAGAGACCCACAGAACAAAAACAAACAAATCCAGGGCAGTGTTTTGTTTTTAAAATTAATCTGATTGGTTCTGTTAAGTTTTAGACACACAGTAATGACAGCTTAGACCAGTGATTCTCAACCTTTTAGTGCTGTTGACCCCTTTGATAAAATTTCCCAAGTTGTGGGGACCCCCAACAATAAAATTAATTTTCATAACTTGGGTTGGCAGCACCCAAGACAAGTAATTTGCGCCCTTAACCCATGGAAATTTTGCGCTCCCCGAGTCCCCTCCACTCATACAGCATTTAAGTCTCATATGGTAAATTTTATGATGTACCACTCTTTGTTCTCCTTTCCATTGTATCTCTCGCTATCCTAATTTCTTCTACCCCCCTCCCCCCCCCCTATCCCTCTCTCTAGGCATTTTTCTTGTTTTTTCTTATTCGTTCCTTACCTTTTTCTTGCTTACTCCCCCTCTTTTCCTCCCCCTTCCATGTATTCTCTAAATGTTATTCCTTCTCTTACTCCTTGGTGGGAGAATGGGAAGAGTAGTGGGGGGAGATATGATCAGCCAACTTGGGTGCTCTTAACCACCTGAGGCCCGCGCTATAGCCGAATGACGGCTACAGCGTGGACCTGAAAATCCAACTGGACGTCAATTGACGTCCGCACCTTTTGGCGTTCCCCGCGCGCGCTCACGAGCGCGCAGCAGGGAAATTCTGTGTTGGCCGTGTCCCTTGGACACAGCCAATCACATATCGCGGCGAACGGCCATCAGAGTGGCCGTTTGCTATGCGATCTGTGCGGCCAATGAGAGATGACCTCAAATGTAAACATTTGAGATCATCTCTCATTGCCGGCTCACACAGAGACAGCGTCCTGTCTCTGAAGAGGAGACCGATCTGTGTCCCTTGTACATAGGGACACAGATCGGTCACCTCCCCCAGTCACCCCCCTCTACCTACAGTTAGAACACTATAAAGGGAACATATTTAACCCCTTCCTCACCCCTAGTGTTAACCCCTTCAATGCCAGTCACATTTATACAGTAATTAGTGGATATTTATAGCACTGATCGCAGTATAAATGTGAATGGTGCCAAAAATGTGTCCGATGTGTCCGCCATAATGTCGCCGTCCCAATAAAAATCTAGATCGCCGCCATTACTAGTAAAAAAAAAAAATAATAAAAAAAAAACAATTCTGTCCCCTATTTTGTAGGCGCTATAACTTTTGCGCAAACCAGTCGCTTATTGCAATTCTTTTTTTTTTTACCAAAAATATGTAGAATACTGAGATTTTTTTTTTAAATTGGGCTATTTATTATAGCAACAAGTAAAAAATATTGTATTTTTTTTCAAAATTGTCGCACTTTTTTGTTTATAGCGCAAAAAATAAAAACCGCACAGGCGATCAAATACCACCAAAAGAAAGCTCTACTTGTGGGGAAAAAAGGACGTCAATTTTGTTTGGGAGCCACGTCGCACGACCGTGCAATTGTCAGTTAAAGCGACGCAGTGCCGGAAGCTTGAAATTTCACCTGGGCAGGAGGGGGGTATATGTGCCCAGTAAGCAAGTGGTTAATCAAGGTCATCTGCTGACCTTTAATGGGGAACTTTAGTGGGGACTTAATGGCAACTACAGTATAACAACAGGTAGTGTTACCCACTATGTCTGACTTTGTGGTGTCTCTTAGCAGTGACACCTATGCTGAAATCAGGAGATAGGGTCTCCTCCAGCCCCTCCCACCTCACAATCCTCACCAGTCAGCTGATCTCTAGTCTCTGCCCCACAGCCATGCTGTGAACTGAAAGGGTGGCTGTGAAGAGGCCGAGTGGGCGGCCGTGGGGCTCCAGGAACAGCACAGCTGGGTGGCCACAGGCTCCAGAGACAGGCCTGTTGGGCAGCCGCAAAAAGGCTGGGAGAGCGGTGCAGGCTTCAGGAACAGCCCAGGATTCCGTGACCCCTGGAAAATTGTCATTTGACCCCTAAAGGGGGTCCCGACCCCAGGTTGAGAACCACTGGCTTAGACCATTGTGAAAAGCTCCCAGTATGATGGTTATAAGGAGCCAGACAACCAGGAAGTGTGGAGATCAGAGCAGTTTTACAGCAACATCAAAGCAAAAACGAGCAATGAGGACATGAAACCAGTACTGCAGTAAGGTAAAGGAAGCTATTTAGCTAAAAAAAAAAATTCCTTTAGTGACCCTTTAACTATTATGTCTCTATACCCTGTAAACAGTCATTTCAGCAAAAAAATATGTTTCCTTTAGTGATCCTTTAAGGACTGCCTCCTGCACATTTACATCGGCAGAATGGCATGGCTGGGCACAGGCACGTACCTGTACGTCCCCTTTAAGTGCCCAGCCGTGGGTCACGCCGCGGGTGCGCACCCGCGACCCGGTCCAAAGCTCAGTGGCCGCGGGACCCGTGGACCCGATCGCCACCGGTGTCCCACGATCGGTCGCAGGAGCTGAAGAAACGGGAAGAGGTGTGTGTACACACACCTTCCCCGTTCTTCACAGTGGCAATGTCACTGATCGTCTGTTCCCTGATTTAGGGAAAGGCGATTAGTGACGTCACACGTCCAGCCCCACCCCCCTACAGTTAGAAACACATATGAGGTCACACATAACCCCTACAGTGCCCCCTAGTGGTTAACTCCTAAACTGCAATTGTCATTTTTACAGTAAACAATGCATTTTTATAGCAATTTTTGCTGTGAAAATGACAATGGTCCCAAAAATGTGTCAAAATTGTACGATGTGTCCGCCATAATGCTGCAGTCATGAAAAAATCGCTGATCGCCGCCATTAGTAGTAAAAAAAAAAATATTAAGTGGTTAAATAAAATGAATATGAACAAAATTATTTGATTATGTGTTTAAATTATAATGACAGTTTGGGAGTAGGCAGGTACATTTCGAAAATTAAAGGGACACAAATAGAGTAGTTGGTGCTTTGAGCATAAAAATATAGGGGATAATGTGGTTGTGCTAACTTTACCCACAAAATAATATAGAAACATGTTTTCTTCATAAAAAAAAAAACACAAATCCATAGTAAAGACATTTGTTTTTACTCCATCAGTATCACCAGCAAAGCAGCTTTTATTATTATCCCATTATAAAGAAGAAGAGAATGTGCGCTGCATTTCTTGATTTCATAACTTACCACGTCACAAATGTTAGTTTAACAAAACAGAATGTCACGAAAGCTAGTTTTACAAGACAGAACACTTCCAGACTTTAAACAAAAGTTCTGTACACACGGTCGGACTTTGCACCATCGGACTTTTGTTGCCGAAAAGTTTGTCCGATGGAGCGTACACACGATCGTATTTTTTGGAAAACTTGCTAATTTTGAAGTTTGTTGGCAAAAAATCCGATCGTGTGTACGAGGCTAAATACTCGCAGATGAAGCTTAATTTTTGGCACACAGTGACGGAAACGATACATATTTTTAACCACTTAAGGACCAAGCCTGTTTTTCAGATTTGGCGTTTAGTGATGTACAGAACTGTTCGCCGGCTAATAGTTTGCGGCGATTTTCGCTTGTTCGCCGCCGCGGGCGAACATATGCGATGTTCGATCCGCCTCCTATTAATTAACATTGAGCAAACTTTGACCCTCTACCTCACAGTCAGCAGACACATTCCAGCCAATCAGCAGCATACCCTCCCTCCCTGACCCTCCCACCTCCTGGACAGCATCCATTTTAGAATCATTCGGAACCTGCAGTCTTAGTGAGAGGAGGGACAGTGTAGCTGCTGCTGTTTGAATAGGGAAATCTATAGCTAGGCTAGTGTTTTCAGTGTCCACTCCAGTCCTGAAAGACTCATCTGATCTCTGCTGTAGGGCTAGTATATCAGTCAGCTTTTTTTTTTTCTCTGTAATCTAATTGCAGTTGCCTGCTAGGCAGCGTGTGTGTGTCAGGATCACAGCGTACACTGTGCACAGTGCCACCCACCACTCATCTATCTTGGTGGCACGGTAAATAACATTTAAAAAAAAAAATTGACTGCAATAGAATAGTAGTCACTTTGCCTGGCTGCCAGCGTGTGTCAGGGGCACAGCGTACACTGTGTCCAGTGCCACCCACCACTCATCTATCTTGGTGGCACAGTAGATAAGATTTAAAAAAAATGTTTTTACTGCAATAGAATAGTAGTCAGTTGCCTGGCTGCCAGCATGTGTCAGGGGTACAGCGTACACTGTGCCCAGTGCCACCCAACACTCATTTATCTGGTGGCACAGTAGATAACATTTAAAAAAAATTGACTGCAATAGAATAGTAGTCAGTTGCCTGGCTGCCAGCGTGTGTCAGGCTCATAGCGTATACTGTGCCCACTTGCCCAGTGCCACCACTCATATAT
The DNA here is from genome assembly GCF_905171775.1 of Rana temporaria. Classification (NCBI taxonomy): domain Eukaryota; kingdom Metazoa; phylum Chordata; class Amphibia; order Anura; family Ranidae; genus Rana; species Rana temporaria. The sequence continues at coordinate 220,277,544 of NC_053492.1, forward strand.
CTGGTGGCATAGTAGATTCAATTTAAAAAAAAAATCTATTTTGACTGCAATAGAATAGCAGTTAGTTGTCTGCAGGTGTGTGTCAGGCCTACAGCGTCTACTCTGCCAACTTCTGCCAGTGCACAGTGCCACTCATATCTGGTGTCACAGTAGCTTGCACGCATAGTACAACTAAACTGATAAAAAAAAATGACTGGCAGAGGCAGGCCACCCCGCAGGGGCCGTCGTGGTCATGGTGCTGTGATTCCCTTTGACCCTAGAATAATGCCCAGTGTTCAGAGGCCACGTACCCTGAACTCAAAGTTCTGAGGACATAGTTGACTGGCTAACACAGGACACCCAATCTTCTACAGCTTCCGCTCGAAACCTTGACGTACCATCCTCCTCCCACTCAGCTTTGGGCACCTCTCAAGTTACCACTCGCCCGCCTGCCGCCACCACCAACACTAGCATCACAGCTGCTTCACTTGATCTGTCAGAGGAGTTATTTACACATGAGTTGGAAGAAATGAGTGATGCGCAACCATTATTGCCAGAGGTTGTAGATAAAAGGGATATGACTCAGTCAGGCAGCATTACACACATGGACGTATGGTGTGATGATGATGTACCCGCTGCTGCTTCCTTTGCCGAGTTGTCAGATACAAGTGAAGCGGTTGATGATGACGATGTGTCCGGGGATGTCATGTGGGTGCCCGCTCGAAGAGAAGAACAGGGGGAAAGTTAAGATGGGGAGACAGAGAGGAGGAGGAGACAAGTTGGAAGCAGGGGGAGGTTGTCGCAAGGAGCTAGTGGCACAGTCAGACAGCATGTATCAGCACCCGGAATCAGCCAGACAGCACGCCAATCAACGCATGCTGTTGCCACCACCAGAATGCCGTCATTGCAAAGCTCAGCAGTGTGGCATTTTTTTTGTGTGTCTGCCTCTGATAACAGTGATGCCATTTGCAACCTGTGCCAAAAGAAACTGAGTCGTGGGAAATCCAACACCCACCTAGGTACAACTGCTTTGCGAAGGCACATGATCGCACATCACAAACGCCTATGGGATCAACACATGATGACGAGTACAAGCAGCACACAAGCTCAAAGCCACCATCCTCCTCCTGGTGCAGCATCTTCAGTCACGTCAACCACTGTTGTCCTCCTTGCCCCCTCTCAACCATCCGCCACTGTGTCTCTCACCTTGAGCAGTTCCTGCTCATCTGCCCACAATCAGGTGTCTGTCAAGGACATGTTTGAGCATAAGAAGCCAATGTCACAGAGTCACCGCCTTGCCCGGCGTCTGACAGCTGGCTTGTAGGAACTCTTAGCCTGCCAGCTTTTACCATACAAGCTGGTGGAGTCTGAGGCCTTCAAAAAAATTGTAGCTATTGGGACACTGCAGTGGAAGGTACCCGGCCGAAATTTATTTTCACAAAAGGCAATCCCCAACCTGTACTCTATTGTGCAAAAGGAAGTCATGGCATCCCTGGCACACAGTGTTAGGGCAAGGGTCCATCTGACCACTGATACCTGGTCTATATTACCTACACTGCGCATTGGGTAAACCTGCTGACGGCTGCCAAGCATGTACTGTGTGGCTCTGCAGAGGAGTTGGTGACACCGCCACGACTTACAGGCAGGTCGGGGAACGAGACATGGCTAGCTTGGTATCCAACCTTGTGTAAATGGGGAGTTTGCTGTTGTGCAAATGGACTGTTTGCAGGTGTTTGCGGTGCGTTAAACGGGGAGTTTGGTCTGTCAGAGTTTGGTCTGTCACTGTGAACCCTAACCCTATTACAGACAGGGTTACAGATAGGGTTAGGGTTACAGACAGGGTTAGGGTTACAGACAGGGTTAGGGTTACAGACTGTAACCCTAACCCTGTCTGTTACCCTAACCCTTACACTACCTGATCGATACAACATCATACCTGATGTTTTAAAGCATGTTATTCCAAACAATTTATGAAGGTGATTTATGCCCTTTATGGATTAAAAACACTCTGCGACAACTACGTAATTTTCCATGGGAGTTTTGCCATGGATCCCCCTCCGGCATGCCACAGTCCAGGTGTTGGTCCCCTTGAAACAACTTTTCCATCACTATTGTGGCCAGAAAGAGTCCCTGTGGGTTTTAAAATTCGCCTGCCCATTGAAGTCTATGGCGGTTCGCCCGTTCGTGAACATTTGCGGAAGTTCGCGAACCGAAAATTTTAGGTTCGCGACATCAATATTGGCGTTTACAAGATTAAAACATTTTTTTTTGCTAGAAAATTACTTAAAACACCCAAACATTATATATATATTTTTTCTAACACCCTAGGGAATAAAATGGCGGTCATTGCAATACTTTTTACTTTTTGTCACACCGTATTTGCACAGCAGTCTTACAAGCACACTTTTTTTGGAAAGAATTCACTTTTTTGTATTAAAAAATAAGACAACAGTAAAGTTAGCCCAATTTTTTTATATATTGTGAAAGATAATGTTACGCCGAGTAAAATGATACCCAACATGTCATGCTTCAAAATTGCGCCTGCTCGTGGAATGGCGTCAAACTTTTACCCTTAAAAATCTCCATAGGCGACGTTTAAAAAATTCTATAGGTTGCATCTTTTGAGCTACAGAGGAGGTCCAAGGTTAGAATTATTGCTCTCGCTCGAATAATCGCGGTGATACCTCACTTGTGTGGTTTGAAGACCGTTTTCATATGCGGTCGCTACTCACGTATGCGTTTGCTTCTACTCGCAAGCTCGTCGGGACGGGGCGCTTTAAAAAAAAATGTTTTTGTTTTATTTATGTAGCGCTACCCCCTCAGGAGCCGCTGATTGTTGTTGGGATCAGCGTATTAAGTTACCTCAGTGTTGTCTAGGGGTGTATTTGATGAGTAGAGTAGTGAGCGAATGTCCAGTCACTGAATAAAGGTTTTCAAATGCTTTATTTCCAGGCCCAACATGGCCAACATCAACATCAAATAGGAAGAAAAGGTTGATGAAGCGAGAGAGAGAGCCTTGCAGTATCAGGCCTGGATGTGAACCGAGCAATCCTGCTCTCAGTAGTATCAATGTCAGTTCGTCGCCACTCTAGCCAGAGTAGGTGAAGTGCACCCGGACAGACTCCTGTCACAAGCCTGGCAGCCGAAGCGTCACTTTAGGTTTCTGGGAGGATCAGGCCTATGTCACAGGCCAATGAACAGCTAGATGAACAGATTGAGATTTAGCGAATCCTCCCAGTAAATTAAGCATAGGTCACTGGATGACAGCAATAGTGTACCTGTCAACATTCCGGTCACCAGATCCCCGATGGTTCGTTCAAGCCCTGTTGGACAACCTGCCTCCGGGATCTCCTCAAGCCGACCCCCCAATCGAACGGCATCCTGCCTGGGATCTCCTCAACAGAATTGGGAACCCAGTAAGTCACTGGGGTCCCTATCAGGAACGTAGAACTCCACGTAGAATGCGACCCCGGCCTGGTAGGCCATCACCGGGGTCCGTTGGATGTGTACACCCTGAAGGTGGGTGCCACACCTGGAACCCGCGAAGGACCAAGAAAAATGGCGTCTGCCACAGATATACTCCTCCCAGCATGCTCCGCGAGAGAAAACTAATTGGCTGCTGGGGAAAAGCGGCTCTGCCAGAACCCCTCTAGCGCCACCTGTCGCCCAGGGGTGGAACCGACACCCCTGGAGCGCAGACTGACCTACAGGACAGTTCAGGAATGACAGCAGCCCAAATTTAACAAATTGTGAATGGGAGCAAAATAACTCTCCCATTCCCTACTAACTTTAGCGTAGTGAACATACTGAAAGTAAGGGGGCGCTAAATTTATTTTTATTTCTTTTATTAATTTTTACAAAAAAAAAAAAAAGATCACTTTTATTCCTATTACAAGGAATGTAAACATCCCTTGTAATAGAAAAAAAGCATGAGAGGTCCTCTTAAATATGAGATCTGGGGTCAAAAAGACCTCAGATCTCATATTTAGACTAAAATGCAAAAAAAAATAATAATAATTTTGTCATTTGAAAAAATGACAACCAGAAAATATTGCTTTAAGAAGCATGGGCGGAAGTGACGTTTTGATGTCACTTCCGCCGCGGAGACCATCGTTATCGGTGACAGGACCGCTCACTGAAGAGATGGATATCTCGGTTGTGGCAGCAGCTGCTGCCGTTATCGAGATATCCATCTTTAAAAAAATTACGTATATATACAGTGAGCGGTCCTTAAGTGGTTAAAATGTAAGCAACTCCATCTGCTGTCCATATTATCCATTGCAGGCTGCTTTACCCTAGGTTCACACTTTGGGTGGGCACCGCACCCTATTCATCTGAATGGATTGCCATGCTTCCTGAAAATGCAGGGTTAAGGTTCCTGCTTTAGGACCCTTTCACACGGGCGCCTCTGCTAAGTGAAATCCTGTTGCTTAGCAGAGGATCTCTCTGCTGAGCAGTGGGATGACAGGTCCATATCCTTCGCTTTGCTGAGTGGACACGGACACAGTCCTGCTCTACTCTATGGGATAATCAGATAGAAACGGACCGCCTGCCGGTTCTATTCAATCTGCTGGACGGATGGGGAATAGGACCACTATCCGTCTGCTTTTGGTGGACAGGATCAGATGGACAGTGGGTGCCTGTGTGTACACTGACATCAGCAGCTTCATAGAAGAATCTGGAGAGTGCGATTAGGTCAAACTGCGTGCCAAATTGGAGCCCATTAGCGGCAACTGCACCGTCCGAAACGATGCAACGCTGACTTTGAGGCGCCACAATTCCCAAAAGTAGTTCCTACAGTACTTTTGGTGACTTTGGGGGCGATTTCAACAGACAAAAAAAATAATAATCTGCGCTATCGTGATGGTGAGCCATCCAGTGAGTGACGGAAAGCAAACAAAATACAAACAATGTAGCGCTAATAAAAAAATGAAGAGTAAGAAGACACTGATTGTCTATTTCAAACACCCATTACGTGGTGTAAACAAATATAAGTCCATATGAATCGTCATAAACCCAATAGATGAACTAATGAATATTAATAAGAAGACACTAGTGGTCTATATCCAACACTAATAGAATAGTGTACACAAATGTGAGTTCATGTAAATAAACGTAAACTTTATAGATGAGTGAACCAATTCCAACCGTTATTATTTCAGATAGATAAAATGACGATGCAAGTTGTTGCGAAACGGATGAAAAAACGGATGGAAAAACGGATGTTAACGGACGGAAAACGGATCGGAAACGGATGTAAACGGACGGAAAACGGATGAAAAAACGGATCAACTGATGAAAAAACAAATGATCGAAAAAACTGAGCGGACGTGTGAAAGAGCCCTTATTTACATGAACTCACATTTGGGTACACTATTCTATTAGTGTTGGATATAAACCACTAGTGTCTTCTTATTAATATTCATTAGTTCATCTATTGGGTTTATGACGATTCATACTGTATGGACTTATATTTGTTTACACCACGTAATGGGTGTTTAATATACACAATCAGTGTCTTCTTACTCTTCATTTTTGTCTTAGCGCTACATTTTTTGTATTTTGGGGCGATTTCAACAGACATCTGTGCATGAACCCGCACAGATGTCTCAAATTGCTACCGAAGTTGGACTGAAATGTGTGTTTGAAATTGTGAACATTTTCAAACCCGCCCTCAGTGTGAACCTAGGCTCAAAGAGCAGCAAAAATATGTGCCTCATATTACCAAACCATAGCAGTGTAAACTAGCCCAATTCTCCTATTCACACCAGTGCGTTACCAAACCATAGTGGTGTAAACGAGCCCAACGCTCCTATTCACACCAGTGCGTTACCAAGCAATAGCGGTGTAAACAAGCCTGACACTCCCATTCACACCAGTGCGTTACCAAACCATATCGGTGTAAACTAGCCCAATTCTCCTATTCACACCAGTGCGTTACCAAACCATATCGGTGTAAACGAGCCCAACGCTCCCATTCACACCAGTGTGTTACCAAACCATAGCGGTATAAACGAGCCCAACGCTCCCATTCACACCAGTGTGTTACCAAACCATATCGGTGTAAACGAACCCAACGCTCCCATTCACACCAGTGTGTTACCAAACCATAGCGGTATAAACGAGCCCAACGCTCCCATTCACACCAGTGTGTTACCAAACCATAGCGGTATAAACGAGCCCAACGCTCCCATTCACACCAGTGTGTTACCAAACCATATCGGTGTAAACGAGCCCAACGCTCCCATTCACACCAGTGTGTTACCAAACCATAGCGGTATAAAAGAGCCCAACGCTCCCATTCACACCAGTGTGTTACCAAACCATAGCGGTATAAACGAGCCCAACGCTCCCAATCACACCAGTGCGTTATCAAACCATAGCGGTATAAATGAGCCCTCGCAAAATTTGTCCGTGGGTTATAAAAGTGGGCTGGTGATCCCATATATAAAATACATATATTCGCACTCATTGTTCATGTATTTTACTGCGCCTGGGAACCTGTCGCCTTTCCTCACAGAGTTTTGAGAGGTGAGGCTGAGGACAAAGGAAAATCCTGTCACAGCCTTCTCTTTATAAACAAACCACGAAGCCAATCCGCTTATTCCCGCCCCATCCAGTTTGAGGAGGGAACAGGGATTCCAATAGTAGAGGGAAGAGTATGTCCGTGTCAATAATATCACAGGGCACAAGAGCCTCACTGTGGTTGCTACGCGCCCGATGCGATCCGCCACCTCCGCAGCGCCCCACCCCCGCCTTCTCAGTACTCCCGACTTGAGTTCTTTGATTGTTCAACCGGTTCGCACCGGCTTCTAACGGATTGACGTCAATGAAGCACGTCTCTCGCCGTAACCCCTCCCATCTTCCCTATTATGGCCGCGAACTGAGAGGTGATTGGCGGAAGGTCTGATCACGTACCGGCTCCTATGTAATCCAGGTCGGGTGACGCAGACTGACCGGCGTCGCTGTATGGCGTGCGTGCGTTGCGTCTCATGCTGTTTACTGGTTACTGAGGAGAAGTCAGAATAGAGGAGGTAGGGGCCGCGTCCAAGCAGTCTGTGGAGCCCACAACACCGCACCCTAGGCACGGGAAACAGCCGTTTGCTGTATGCTACATCACCGACCGCCCGTTGGTTGCTCCAGCGATTCTTCCTAGGGACCGGCTGTATGATTAAGATACAATCTTCAATGAGTAAGCATAGCCCTGTAAGTATCGCGGCGCTCTGGTCTCAGGAGTCACGGTGTGTGTATGAGGTGTGGGCGGCATAGCCGTGATACGTTGTGGGGCTGCAATCTGTACGCTGCCAGCACTCTGCCATTTTCTGGTGTCTCGCCGGGGCCATTTTCAGCTGATAACATCTCTTCACATCCGATGCGACATGGTGATAGTGATGGGTCGTGATTTCCATGTCCTAGCGACTGCTGGAGGAGGAGGTGTTGCGCACATCGCTCAGCCATTCCAGCTCAGTGCGGTGTATGGGGGATGATGGAGAGCCTGGAACATGTCAGGTCTTGTCTGGACAATCCGATCTCCTCCTGGAGGTCAGCACCTCGCAGCCTGTTGCTTCATTTATTGGTTCTGATCACCATAACACACCTAGTACCACCATTGTGTATAGGAAGGTCGTGTCTTAGTGGCCACATTCCACTGCTGCTGCTTGGTTATTCTGGGGATCCTTTGTTAGACATGACAGGCTTAGAATTATTGTAGCCAGGCTGGGATTATCCTGAGGGGGTCATCAGGTTTTGGCTCGGAGGGGGGCACCAGTGTTTTGCAATTTGGCTCAGAGGGGACACCAAGCTTTAGGAGTTTGCCACCAGGCTTGGCGGGGGCCACCAGGCTTTGGCTTGGCGGGGGCCACCAGGCTTTGGCTTGGCGGGGGCCACCAGGCTTTGGCTTGGCGGGGGCCACCAGGCTTTGGCTTGGCGGGGGCCACCAGGCTTTGGGAGTTTGCTTGGGGGGGGGGGGGGGGGGGGAGAGGGAGATTTTGGCTCATGTGTTTTTTTTTTTTTTTTGGGCAACAGGGATTTTGCATTTTGGGTAAAGGTGCACCAAATTGGGATTGTATTGCTGAAAATTTAGCATGTATTTGTCCAAAACTGAGTTTTTTTTTTTTTTTTTTTTTTTTTAAAGTTTGTTATAAAATGTTGTCTTGTATTTGAATATTTTAATATAAATTTTAAATGAATACGAATTTTGCACTTTAGCACTCAAAGTTTTTAATAAAAATGCATTCCTTGAACCACTTCAGTACCGAGCACTCAGAGCTGTTGCACTTTGCATGACAATTGCATGGTCATGTGACACTGTACCCAAACAATTTTCCTCTTACTTTGCTCATGTTCTAGTTGTTTGTATCTGCATCTTTTCAGTCACATTTCAGAAAGCTCCACTGTTTTCTCTATTGACTTGCCCCAAATAAAGTTTTAAACAATGGACTCTTTAAAGTGGATGTAAACCCCATTTGTGAAATCTGACTTGGGCACATATTGAGTTTTATTTTTTTTCTCTCCATGATAACCTCTGACACAGGAGATAAAGCTGGAAATGTATGTTGTAGTGGTAACTTGATGACCATTAAGCAGTGAGCTGGTCTAATCGCAGCTCTGCATGGTTTTTCGTTCCTCTGCCTATGTGGAGTGATGGTGTGCCTTTCCCCCCCAGTGTATGCCCAGACTCTCTCCTCCCACTGCTGAAACTTCTACAGGTTGCATGTTTTGAGTTGGAGGGCTAGAATTATTGCTCTAGTTGTCATGGCATGCCTCACTTTTCTCCAATGTAAAAAAGGTCACATGTACACATCCCTTGTAATGGAAGAAAAGGCATGACTGAACCTCTTAAATGTAAGATCTGAGGTCTTTTAGCTCTCATATTTACACCAAAATGCAATTACAAGTTTCCAATAAGCTACCCGACAACAGGACAGCCAGGGTTGTTGGGGAAGAGGCCCTTGTCGTCTTCAACACAGGGACAAGATGCTTTAGGGGCGCACAGGGCCTCCCTGCTACAAAGCACCCCCCTCATGTTGAGGGCATGCGGCCTGGTACGGTTCAGGAGGGGGGTGCTCTCTCATCCCCACCCCCAGGGCTGTGGAGTCGGTAGATAAATGTTCCGACTCCTCAGTTTTATGTACTTCCGACTCCTCTGTATTAATATGCGAATGTATTTTATACATTCCTTGAGGGAGAGAAACGCAACCTACCACAGGACTACTGGCTGGGAAGCCAACAGTCTACTGTATTGCACAGTTTAAGCAAAAGACAAACACAATGAAAACAAAGTTTTATAAAAAAAAATGTATTAATCAAAAAAGTGGCTGGATAGTAGCAGCAGGCATAAACACCAGGAACAGGATCTTTACCAGTTCAAAAATACAAACCACATTATTTGGTTGTTTTAGAACAAAAACAAAGCTTATCTATAATGAACCAAAAACAAAATCTGTAAAACCTAGAAATGGTTTATATTAATCTTGAAATGTAGTTATAGGCTTAGCAAATGCAAATCAATTCAATGTAGAGTTCTAAGGAAGATAATTGCCTCTGCCAGATCCTCTTTCATAGAGGCTCTTAAGTCAGACTTTATTATTTTTAGGGCTGAAAATAATCTTAGAGAGGTAGTTGGGCTGCTGCTTTCTCCTTTGTGTGCTTATCTACTGCTGAAGATAGGGCAGTGGGAGGATCCAGGAAGGGGCATTTATTCTAAAACATGATTTTCCTAGGAGAATCCCATAGTCATGTTTAAAGTTTAAGCTAACAATCGGAGTTTACAAGTTTTTATAGCCTTAGCTAAATTACAGTTTTTCCAATGGTTTACAGCTTCAGTATTGAACTATTGGCCCTCCATTCCCTTCACTTATACAAGTGTCTCACTCTCTAGTCCTGCAAAAAACATATTTATTTAATCCCTTATCAGTGAGAGGCTAGGTTACACATGGACGCTGCGTTCCCTGTAAAAGCAGAACACAACACTATGGAAAGTATAAGTATTGCAGCTCCTAATTGTGCGTTGCGTGCCATATAGTGAAGCACATGAAAAGCATGCTTCTTCACAGTCACTTAACATGTCTTCGTTTTGCGGTTACGTGAGGCACTGCATGCATTGGTCTTTATTCTTACAGTAGAGAAGTCATTAATTATAACTTTTTGTGAATTGGGATATTTAAACTTGCTTTTTTTTTTATTTTTTTTATTCCAATCTAAATTTAGTAGGAGTCGGTGCATTGTTTGACTCCGACTCCAGGTACCCAAAATTTCCCCCGACTCCACAGCCCTGCCCACCCCCCTCCTGACTGGCTGGGCGTTCGGATAAGGGTCTGGTATGGACTTTGGGGGGGGGCCCCAATGCTATTTTTATTTTTTTCGGTGTAGAGTCTTCCCCATAAAATCCAGACCGAAAGGGCCAGGTATGCTCTTAGAGGGGGAACCCATGCCGGTTTGTTTTAAAATTTGGTATGCAGCCCCCCCCCCCCCCCCAAGATCATCAGCACAAGTCGCATGCCAAAGTCAGATCATGCAGGACGGCGATCTGACTTCAGTTATATTCAATGGGCGAAAGTAGAATCAGTCGGACCGAAGTAGTGCAGGGAGTATTTTCAAAGTCGGACCGCCTTGTGTCGAACCAGTTAAGACAACATGAGCTCCCAATGTCGGAGCGTTTGTCGTACCAGTGTGAACCCAGCCTGAATGTTTTTTTTTTTTTTTTTTTTTTTTTGTCTTTTCTTGTCAACCTCCAAGCTATTAAGATCTCATTCTTTTAGACTATAGTAGTCTCCTGATAAAGGGTAGTCTTCACTTTATCGCATATAAAATTGAGGGCACACAATTGTGAGCTATAAAATTGGTGGAACCTAATACATTTATACTTATAGTTTTTAAAATATTTAAAAATTAAGAACTATATTTTATTTTTTCATTAAAGTGGAACTCCCGCTGATCGGAACGGTCCTCACCCCCCCCCCCCCGTCCTCCGGTGTCACATTTGACACCTTTCAGGCGGGAGGGGGTGCAGATACCTATTTGCACCCACTTCCGGCCACAGTCTCGGGCAGGTTGTCACCTCCCGTCTCCCCCCCCCCCCCCCCCCCCCCCGTTGTGTTATGGGAACACTCGGCTCCCAGAGCACAGCAGGAGCCAATCAGCAGCGCTTCACTTCCTGGTTCCCTCATTGAGGACGGCGCTGGACTCCAGGACAGGTAAGTGTCCTAATATTAAAAGTCAGCAGCTGCAGTATTTGTAGCTGCTGGCTTTAAAACATTTTTTTTTTTTTTTTCATGGCACATCCGCTTTAAGAGGGGTCAAATCGACCTTTTCATCTGTAGTGGTGGGAATTGCGAAGAAGCAGAACGGAAAAACTTTCAAGTATTTCTAACCATTAAAGCGGAGGTCCCACAGATGTTCAAAGCCAGCAGCTCCAAATACTGCAGCTGCTGACCTTTTAATAAATAAACACTTACCTGTCCAGCGCGCCCGCGATGTTGGCATCCTCGTGAGGGAATCAGGAAGTGAAGCGTTGTGGTTTTGCTGCCCTGTTTCCTACTGTGCGAGTGGCGCGGACCGTCCTTGCTGTCTCCTGGGACCGGTGTGTTTCCCAGAAGACAGCTGGGGGGGGGATGGGGCATGACCCGCAGGAGTCTATTCCTGGAAGTGGGTGCAAATACCTGTATTATACAGGTATCTGCACCCCCCCCTCCCCCCCTGAAAGGTGCCAAATGTGACACGAAGGGGGCGAGGGTTCCAAAAAGTGGAGGTTCACTTTTTATGTGGAACTCCGCTTTAATGTGGCGTATGTTAACAAAAGTGCCCTCACAAATGTTAAATGCAAACTTTAGTACTTTTGAATTGCATTTCAGTTACGTTTTATGTAATGTGCAAATTCAATTTTGTACAAGTTGAGCCTAAAGAATCTAGGCACCACATCGAATTGCAGTACATTTTGGGTTTAGTGCCGCAGCATAGTGAGGACATGCCAACTCATTGGGATTCAAACCAAGGCTACTAGTGCTATGAATAAACCTATATCAGAAGTTTGCTGTTAAACTGACAAATTGGTCATACTTTTTTAGTAAGGCGAACTGTTGAGCTGGGCTTAAAATAAATCTTGTTCATGAAAGATTTTACCACTTGCCTGTGCGATGCTAGACTTCATGTTCTACTGGGATGTCTGCAGCTGCAGGCATAATTCCGGTACAATGTTTGTTTTTTTGAAAGTGGGAGAAAAATTGCATGTGAAAAACCACTGTGCAAATACGTTGTGACATTAAAGGGTCACTAAGGCTGCTTTCACATTGAGGCGTGCAGCCGCGGTGACGGTATAGCTGCGCTATTTGTAGCGTGGCTATACCGTCGTATTTACCGCGATATTCGGACGCTAGCGGTGAGGTTTTAACCCCGCTAGCGGCCGAAAAAGGGTTAATACCGCCCGCGTTGCGGGCGGTATTACCGCGCTTTCCCATTGTTTTCAATGGGAAGGCGCGGTGAACACACCGCTCCTATAACGTGGTAAAGATGTGGCTAGCAGGACTTTTGGAGCGCTCCTGCTAGCACACCGCTTCAATGTGAAAGCCTTCAGGCTTTCACATTGAACACTACAGGGCAGGTTTTTTTCATGCGGTATAGCAGCGCTATTTTTAGCGCTGTACCGCATGAAAAACGCCTCAATGTGAAAGGGGCCTTAAGGAAAAAAATGTTTTGCCTAAAATTAATGTCTGCAAGGTAGACAGAATAGTGTAATGATTCTGTTAAAATTAGTAAATACCTATTAAATTCCTTCATCTATATCACCTCCGGCATTCTAGTTTCTGTTCTCTCATTCACTTCCTGGTTTGCATCGCTTGTTCATGTAAGAACTACATTTCCCAGTATGAATTGCGGCACGCTCAGTAATTCACACCTCCTTGAAGTCTCTAACACGTAGAGAGCATCCTGCCACACAAGATGTAGTTCCCAGGAGGTGGTGAGCACGTTACTGACCACCGCAGTAAAGCCTCCCATCACGGTGGTCAGTAAAATCAGACAAGCAGGAAGTGAACAGAACAGAGAAGAAATAGAGCAACTTCTGAGGAAAAAAAAAAAAAACAATGAGGAAGTGAAAAAAGGAATCTCTGCAGGTAAAGGATGCTTATTATGAAAAAAAATGTTTTCCTTTACAACCCCTTTAATTGCAAAACCAATTTATTCTCTAGGGCCACTTCAATACAGGGCACGTGTACACCTTCCTGCCCACACAAATTTTCAGCTTTCAGCGCTGTTGCAATTTGAATGACAATTGCGCAGTCATGCTACACTGTACCCAAACAATTTTTTTTTTTTTTTATCATTTTGTGCCTACAAATAGAGCTTTCTTTTGGTGGTATTTGGTTACCTGCAATTTTTATTTTCTGCTAAAAGACTGAAAATTTTGGAAAAACAAATGTATTTTTTTATTTTTGTTTCAGTTACAAAACTTTGTAAATTTTCTACTTCACTGATAAGGCAGCACTGATGGGCACCGATGAGGTGGCATTGGGCACAATATGCGGCATGGATGGGCACTGATGGGTGGCATGGATGTACTGTAATAAACTGTACTGATGAATGCCAATCAGTGATGGCATCCCTGGTGGTCTAGGGTGGCATCCCTGGTGGTCTTAGTGTGGGCAGCCTCGGGGGGGCAGCGCTGATAATCGATTAGCACAAACCCCCCTGTCAGAGGAGCAGCCGATCGGCTCTCCTCGCGTCTTGACAGACTCGAGTGAGGAAAAGCCAATCATTGCTCTTGTTTACATCGTGATCAGCCGTGGTAAAGAGTCTTTCTTCAGACTCTTTACCTAGATCAGTGTTGCAAGGTGTCAGTCTGACACACCGCAACAACGATCGCCGCACGCCTCCGGTCATATGTCATATGACGTCAGGTCAGGATATTGATATTTTTTTCTAAAATTTGGTGGCAAAAAATAGATTTGGTACATGATGGGGGGGGGGGGATCCCATCCCATCCCATCCCTGATGGTTTAGACCACTTTCACACTGGGGTGGTTATCAGGTGCTTTAGCGCTGGAAACCTATGGGAGGGCGTACATTGACATCCATGTGGCCACTGGGTCTCCATCACAGTAAATGGCCGCTGACTGCAAACCGGCATGTCCAGTTTCTCTCACCCCTCTGTACCAATCAGTACAGTGAGAGGAGAGATTGGTTGCAGCAGTGCTGTGGGCTGGATGTGTAGTGGCCACAGTGCTGCTCTGTGACAATTGCAGCCACTGCCATCTATCCTCAGTGATACCCCGGCCGTACTCAGCTTCTGTATGTGGCCAGGTTATGAAAGTCTCCCACATGTGGTATCGCTATACTCGGGAGTAGGAGCATCTATTTTGGGGTGTTGTTTTTGCATGTACATGCCATGTTAGAAATATTGTATGAATGGGCAACTTTGTGTATTTTTTTTTTTCTTTACACATTTTCCATAACTTTTAGAAGAAAATTACATGTTAGACTCATTATGCCTCATAGATAATACATTGGGGTGTTCTCTTTCTAAAATGCAGTCATTTTTGGGGCATTTCCATTGTCCTGGTACTCCTGGGCCTTCAAAAGTGCAAGAGGTAGTTGGGGAAATTAGATGTGTAATTTATGCTCCTAGAACGCCTGAAGGTGCTCCCTGCCTGTTGGGCCTCTGTATGTAGCCACGCTGTGTAAGTCTCGCATGTGGCATTGCCCTATTCTGGAGGAATAGCAGAATTTTTTGTGGGTGTAATTTCTGGTATGCGTGTGCTGTGAGAAATAACCTGCTAATGACAATTTTGTGTGGGGGGGGGGGGGGGAGACTTGATTTTGCAAAGAATTGGGGGGGGGGGGGGAATGACAACTTCGAAAAAACTCACACTGCCTCTTACTAAATACATTGGAGTGTCTAATTTCCAAAAATGGGTCATTTAGAGGGTATTTGTACTTTCCTGGCATGTTAGGCTCTCAAGAAATGAGGCCATCATAGCTTGTGGATTCTAACTTTTACAAAGACCAAATAATATACACCAGTTTGGGTTATTTTTTTACCAAAGATATGTAGCAGTATAAATGTTGGCCAAAATTTCAGAAGAAAAATTACTAATTGCAAAATTTGATAACATGGAGCAACAAAATGGCGGTGATTAAATACCAGGGGGAAAGCAACCTGTGTGCAAGGACACATAGGATAACATGCTGGGGCATTTACGGACTGTACAAAAACACCTGAATCAAAAAAGCAGCTGTAAAGCCCAGTGAGCATGAGGCCTAATGTTACAATCTTGCTGGTTGACAACACACCATTGTTTCAGTTACTGTGAACAAGGCCCAAATGAGTTACCATTTGGATGGAAGTGTTCCTTTCTAAACACGTCTTTGGGGTTTTGGTATTGCTTTAGATATCTGTACCGATTTTTGTGATTCATTTTTTCTTTAGCTGGGCATTAACCTAATGCTAATTCCATTTTTGTTTTTTTGTCTTCAACAGCAGTTCTGTGGTGTTCTTGGTCACACATTTATGGAGTTTCTGAAGGGCAGTGGAGACTACTGCCAGGCACAGCATGACCTATATGCAGACAAGTGATCTGTAGAAGAAATTCATTACTACTCCACCAAGAAACCCCCCTAAGGGTTGTCAACCTGTTCACGAAGTGTTGGAATAAATTTGGCGGAGCACTTTATGTAAGGGGCTGATATCTGGATGGGGTAAACCTCAGTGCACTGCATTTCTTTTGCCTCAGTATTACTGGATTGAAGATTTGCTACTTTTGGGGAGGCTCATTTCACATCCATTGCTTCCATCCATGCAAGCACTGAGAAATTTATGTGGAGTAGAGTGAAGTTTACTTCAGTTTAACATAATTTCTTTTCAGAGTAACTTTTTGTTTTGGTTCGCTTTTGAGTATTGCACGATTTTTTTTTTTCCTTTAACAAAAATGGCACGAATGAACCGCCCAGCTCCTGTGGAGATAACCTACAAGAACATGAGGTTTCTTATTACCCACAACCCCACCAATGCAACCTTAAACAAATTCATAGAGGTAAGTTTTTAAATCCCTTTTTTATTGGTTAGGTTTGTCACGGTATTGAAGCATGTTAACCTGTGATGCATCTTAAAGCGGAGGTTCACCGGTAGAATATACCTTTTCCCCTTAGCTTCATGCTCGTTTTGTCTAGGGGAATCGGCTAGTTTTAAAATATGACCTGTACTTACGGTTTACGAGATGCATCCTCTCCGTCGCTTCCGGGTATGGGCTGCGGGACTGGGCGTTCCTATTTTGATTGACGCTTTAACAAAACATTACATGTATCCACACATTGTGGTAACATTAACACGTGTGTTGTGCTGCTTTGCAAAAATCTGTTACTTCAATGTTTAAAAGCCCATTTGTTTAAACTAGGACGTTATGGTGTGAATTGGCCCTTAAAACTGTTGCTAAAAATTGTGTTCAAAGAACTCCCTGAAAGAGTGTTGCTACCTCTGAAGTTAAGGGTTACCTTGCGTGTGCCCCCCTTGCATTTTGAGGTGATGGCTGCGCCAAATGTTCTCTACTACGGGGACACTTAATTGATGCACCGTTTACCTAGTGCCACCTAATTCTCTACATCTAAAGCAGACCCTTTACATGCACAGAATGTGCACTTTATAAGGATTGTGTGTGTGTATGATATATATATATATATATATATATATATATATATATATATATATATATATATATATATATATATATATATATATATATATATATATATTTCTGCACGATTAATCGTCAATCGTTTTTTGCAATCTTTTTCTTTGTGAAGTTCCCAGCTCTTTTTATTTTTTTTTATTTATTATGAAAGGTAATGTTACGCCGAGTAAATTCATACCCAACATGTCACGCTTCAAAATTGCGTCCGCTTGTGGAATCCTGACAAACTTTTACCCTTTAAAATCTTCATAGGCGACGTTTAATAAAAATCTACAGGTTGCATGTTTTGAGTTAGAGGAGGTCTAGGGCTAGAATTATTGCTCTACCCTATTGGCGGCAATGCCTCACATGTGTGGTTTGAACACGTTTACATATGCGGGCGCTGCTCACGTCTGTGTTAGCTTCTGCGCGCAAGCTCGTCAGGACGTGGTGCGTTTTCTGGCTCCTAACTTTTTTAGCTGGCTCCTAGATTCCAAGAAAATTTGTCAAACCCTGGTCTAAACATTGTCACATTAACTTTTACATCAAAGGAATAAACTTCTGTATGTAAATTGGGAACGTTTAACCACTTAAACACCAAACCTTTTTCTGACGGCTCTTTTCAAGTTAAAATCATTATTTTTCTGCTAGAAAATTACTTGGAACCCCCAAACATTATATATTTTTTTTAGTAGAGACCCTAGAGAATAAAATGGCAGTTGTTGCAATATTTTTTGTTGCACTGTATTTGCGCAGCAGTTTTTTTAAATGCAATTTTTTGGGAAAAAATTACTTTAATGAATTAAAAAAAACTAGCCAGTAAAGTTAGCCTTTTTTTTTTTTTCTCTTTTCTATAAATGTAAAAGATTTTACGCCGTGAGAATCGTGATTCTCATGTTGGCCAGAATCGTGCAGATGGACATTATTAAAATATATATATATATATATATTATACATTCCCCCCCCCCCCCAGTAAGCCGTGTCTGTGAGACTAAGAGCCAGGACAGCACTGGATTACTGAGAGGAGTCGGGTTAAGTGCTTAGGAATGAGGTGTAGGATAGGTAGTGAGTTATTTGCAATAAGGCCCTGTCAATTTAACTGACTATTGCATGGTCATGTGACACTACCAAAACTTGACATCCCCCTCCTTTTTTCTTTTTTTTTTTTTTTCCTTCTACATATTTTTGGTTAAAAATTGCAATATGCATGTATTGATTTTGTGCAAAAGCGATGACTTCTACAAACTAATTGGGAAAAATGAGAATTGCGATTCTTTTGCACAAGATGAAGATCACGATTCTCAAATTTATTTAAAGTTATTTTCAACACAAAACGCAGCTTATGTGCTTAAAGCGGGGTTCCAACCACAATTGGCATTTTTTAAATGTATGTCCTTTCATCCTGCGTTTTTATAATATATATCCGGTCACTTACTATTTTACAATCCGCCGTCGCTCCGCATAGTTATTCCGTCAATTTGCTTGTGGGCATTGTGAAGCCCACAAGCACTTCCTGGATGTCTTGGATGGGGAGTTATAATGGGGAAGCGCACTGCATCCTGCGAAATTATGACACACACTTCCCAGGAGCATTGGCGTGCGAAGGAGCAGAGGGAGATGTCGGAATCCTAGGTGATTCCGAAGGCAGATTTTGTGGGACCGCATAGCAACAGGCATTTCCAGGTGAGTAAAATGTGTGTGTGTGTGTGTGTGTGTATATGTGTATATATGTATATATGTATGTGTATATATGTATGTGTATATATGTATGTGTATATATGTATGTGTATATATGTATGTGTATATATGTATGTGTATATATGTATGTGTATATATGTATGTGTATATATGTATGTGTATATATGTATGTGTATATATGTATGTGTATATATGTATGTGTATATATGTATGTATGTGTATATGTATGTATGTGTATATGTATATATGTGTATATGTATGTGTATATATGTATGTGTATATATGTATGTGTATATATGTATGTGTATATAAATTTGGTCTAATGAGCACAATATGAAACATTTTGGGATGGAAACTCCACTTTAAATACAGTATATGTAAATCTGACGGACTGTTTACATGTTAAATTTTAAAAGCTGCAGCAAACCTGCTGACCTTGCATGCTTGCTAATGTGAAAACACCTGATTTTCACATTTAACTAAATTTGAAAATCAGGTGTTCTGTCACATTAGCAAGCATGCAAGGTTTGCTGCTTTTAAAATTTAACATGTAAACAGTCTGTCCGATTTACATATACTGTATTTAAGCACATAAGCTTCGTTTTGTGTTGAAAATAACTGAAATTTAAAACTGTTGGGTGTAACGATGTCCGCTTGCCCCTTCTCACTAACATTACTGTGCAGGAGTGTGGGGTGGAGAAAGATGGTGGCGACGAAATGTCACTTCCTGACGAGGCAGCCACCGCCAGGTGTACCAAGATGGCCGGAGCTAGGCCAAAGCCGGGGGCTTTCCTATGGCCGCACCCAAAAATCGCAGTGGGGGGGGGGGTGGGGCTGTGGTGAATGGCTTTTTTTTTATTTATTTTTTTCCGCTATTAATCCTGCAGCGCTCTCCACAGAACCAGTGACCTTGATCAATGCTATAAAATGACACTGGCAGAGAAGGGGTTAATACTGGGGGTGATCAAGGCATTAAGTGTTCCTAGGTGTGTTCTAACTGTAGGGGTATGGGCTTACTGGAACATGACAGTTCATTGTTCCTGATCACTGGGAACAGTAGATCTGTCATGTCTGGCAGAATGGGAGATTGCATTGTTTACATAGGCAGTTACCTGTTCTGTCTCCTCACCACGATCGTGGGTCGCCAACGGACATGGTATCTGCAGGGCATGCTCGTGTGGTGGGCATCTGCTATCCTGGCACTGACCAACAAACGGGTATGTCTGTTCGTGCAGGAGAGCCAACCTGCCGCAGTATATCTGCATGAGCTGGATTTGCAAGTGGTTAAAGAATAAGTCTGATTTGTTCTCGCCTTGCTCACTGGGTGGTGCCAAGTTGTAGGAAGTAAACATGGGTGGCAGACTAAAACTAAACCAAGAAAGGGAAAATGTTAGGCGACAGTAATGGTATCTTATGTTGGGGGGTACCCTTTCTTGGAAAGTTCAAAAAGGCACGTTAATTCTGTAACATTCCCAAGAGAAGATTTTTCTTTTGAACATCTGAAAATGCTAGTTGCTTTTCTGGCTGCTACTTACTTTTATTTTGTTTTTTCAGGAACTTAAAAAGTATGGTGTTACTACAGTGGTGAGAGTTTGTGAAGCTACTTATGACACTGCTTTAGTGGAAAAAGAAGGAATTCAGGTTTTGGTAAGTCTGGGAATTGATAATTTGAGGAAGTGTCAAATGATTCTAATGTTTACCCTGAGCACTGGTACTGTGGAACAATGTCTCCAGTATATTTATGACTTCTGTCCACTGGCATTTTTTCCTTGCTTTTCTACAAATGTTGGTTGGTAAACTTACAGGATGGTAAAGACTTTAACGCCACAATTATAAATGTGGATAGATGGACTGCCAGTGGGATATCTTAAAGTGATTGTAAATGATCACCTTGAAAAACAACCCATTCTGTTTTAAATTAAACCAAAACTTTTGTATGTCCACATTGCCTCTGCATACAAGCTAGGGGGTGGAGAAGCAGCTGCACACTGAGCTTTGCAGTGGAGGCAAGTCTGCTTATTGGAGAGTATAGTTAAACTGACCATTGTGTTCTCCTGTTTGGTCCGCTTTTAAGAGGAAAGCAGAGGGACTGGCAGGGATTTCACATTAAAGAAGCAATTCAAAGAACAGGATACTTGTACAAGTACATGCTACAGCGGGCGTGTGCAACATGCACTGCCTCTAGGGCAGGGGTGGGGAACCTTTTTTCTGCCAAGGGCCATTTGGATTTTTGTAACATCATTCGGGGGCCGTACAAAATGATCAACTGAAAAATTAGCCTGTTAAAGCGGGGATTAAACGTGTCCCCCCCCCCCCCCCCATCACTGGACCCCTTTACATTACACAGCACCCTGCATCACTGGACCCCTTTACATTACACAGCACCCTGCATCACTGGACCCCTTTACATTACACAGCACCCTGCATCACTGGACCCCTTTACATTACACAGCACCCTGCATCACTGGACCCCTTTATATTACACAGCACCCTGCATCACTGGACCCCTTTATATTACACAGCACCCTGCATCACTGGACCCCTTTAAATTACACAGCACCCTGCATCACTGGACCCCTTTATATTACACAGCACCCTGCATCACTGGACCCCTTTAAATTACACAGCACCCTGCATCACTGGACCCCTTTAAATTACACAGCACCCTGCATCACTGGACCCCTTTATATTACACAGCACCCTGCATCACTGGACCCCTTTACATTACACAGCATCCTGTACCTCTGGACCCCTTTATATTACACAGCACCCTGCATCACTGGCCCCCTTTACATTACACAGCACCCTGCATCACTGGCCCCCTTTACATTACACAGCACCCTGCACTGTGCAGGACAATAATACATGAGTTACCATGACCATTGACCAGTGCAGGACATTTACCTAGGGTTGCCACCTGTACAGGATTGACCTGGACAGTACGGGGTTTGAATCATGTGTCCGTGTCTCCTTCCGCCTTCTACCCGGACACATGATTCAAACTGTACTGTGGCTTAGCTGGTGGAGGAACACTAGTAGTTAAAGTTGGTAGGGGAAAGTTCTTATCCTTATACAGCAGTTCGGACAATATAATCTGAGCCCCAATGTCCTCTTCTATACAGATACACTGAGTAATGTAATTGCCGGGATCAGCAGCACAAGGATTACTCTGCAGGGACTATTTGATGATTTTCGGGCTCAGGCGGAGTAATCCTTGTGCAGAGGTTCTCGGCAATTACATTACTCAGCCAGGGTATCTGTATAGAAGAGGACGTGGGGAGATTAGATTGTCGGGACTCAGAACTGCTGAATAAAGATAAGAACTTTCCCCTAATGACATTGTGATTTTTTTTTTAATATGCAGCATGGGGGGAGGGGGTAAATGTCCTGCACTGGTCATGGTAACTCTTAGTGCAGGACATTAATACATGAGTTACTATGACCAGTGCAACTGTGTAGGTAGGACATTTACCCCCCGCCGCCATGCTGAATATTAAAAAAATCACAGACAGTCATCACAGTTAATAATCTTCAGACTGCATAATACAGAATAATGCAGTCTGAAGATTATTAACTTTGATGACTGTCTGTGATTTTTTTAATATGCAGCATAGCGGCGGGGGGAGGGGGGGTAAATGTCCCGCACAGTGCACAGAACATTAATACATAAGTTACCATGTCCAGTGCAGGACATTTACCCCCCCCCCCACATGCTGCATATTAAAAAGAGCATATTCATCATATTTACATTTAATATTTTTCAAATGTAAATATGATGAATATGATCTTTTTAATATGCAGCATGTGGGGGGGGGGTAAATGTCCTGAACTGGTCATGTTAACTTATGTATTAATGTCCTGTGCACTGTGCGGGACATTTACCCCCCCTCCCCCCGCCGCTATGCTGCATATTAAAAAAATACACTGTATGTCATGATGCCGTCAGCATAATATTTATGGCTTACTTGCTGCTTAGAAATGGTTCCTCGTCGGTGGCGCTGGCTCGTCCTTTTTAAGCTCCTCCCATCAGTGCCATCCCAGCCAGCCTTGAATGAGAATCCCCGCCCGCTGTGAGTGACGTCACGCCGCCTGGACGGGCGCCGCCGCCGGGCGGGGCTGTAAACCAAGGGGAGCAGCTCATCAGCTGCAGTACAATGATCCTATTGGCTGGAGGCTGGCGCTGGCTAACTGGCGCGGGCCGCAGGAGCGGAGTAAATGTATTGCTAAACACACGGACAATGAATGAATGATCGCCATGATCATTTATTCATTGTCAGTGCATTTAGCAATACATTTACTCCGCTCCATAGTGACAATCGGCGGCGCTGTTTTACGATCCCATGGGGGGCCGGATGGAATGATCTCGCGGGCCGCAAGCGGCCCGCGGGCCGCAGGTTCCCCACCCCTGCTCTAGGGAAATCTGCTGACTGGTTGAAATGGCCAGGGGTCTGCTGACCACACCCCGGAAGCCTCTCTGGATTTGGGCTGTAGTGATTTCTGGGACAGAAGTTATAGCTAACTATAGTATGAGACTGCACCAAAAAAAGTAGTATCTGAACAATCTGTAGTACTAGTGGGTGTGTGCTTATTTGACTAAAGTTATATTTACAGACTGACCACTTTAATGCAAAGCAAGCCCTCTTTATTTTGTATATGTATAAAGCTCTGGTCATGCTAGATTAGAGAATCTGAGTCTTTCTTCTCTTCCCAAAGGACTGGCCGTTTGATGACGGAGCCCCACCATCCAGTCAGATTGTAGATGATTGGCTTAACCTCCTTAAAGCTAAATTTCGTGAAGAACCTGGCTGCTGTATTGCTGTACATTGTGTAGCTGGACTTGGAAGGTAGGCTGTGGTGGGAGTCTTGGTATGTGTTAAAGTGCTTTCATTAAGGCCTAACATTATACAGGATTTGGAGTCAACAGTTTGCGCAGCGCTTTAAAATATAAAGGGAACACTATACAAGAGGGTTAGGAAAGGCCCTGCTCTTGGCCTAATGGGGAGGGGCTAGTCAAACTAAGTAATGAGGGATGAACTTATGGGAGAAATGAGATTCAGCTATTAGATGTAGGCTTCCCTGACTAGATGAGCTTTCGGGGATTATATTACCCATGCAGAGTATCTTTACCAATGTGTAGGGGTTCTTTGTGTACCCTAAATCTTGTCTTAAAGTGGGAGTAAACTCCAACTCTGACTTTTACCTATAGGTACTGTAAATATCTCCTAAACATGCACCATTTAGGTTTTCTGTACATGCAGCTGGTGATGTCACTGGCGCCTGGGCCGGCATAGAAACATGCCTCCATATGACAAAGATCTCTTGGGGCTCATTTACACCAGAAACCCAGAAAGTTTCTTGCGCCATGTTCAAAGCACACTGGGTGTGCAATTTGCTGTAAGTGTCACTTCAATCCTAACTATACCCAAAACCCAGACTGGCAACGCAGTGCCATGTGGTTCCTGTACCTCTTTGGTGCAACTTAAGCCCATTCAAATTGGTCTGAATCGATCCTTGGGCTAAAATGTTAATCTTCAGTAAGTTGTTTTTTTGCATTGTTTGCTGGGACCTTTTTTTTTCTGTGTGCAGCCTAAAGCTTTAGATTTTCATTATAGGAAGTGAAGTAACCATATTTGTGCTCCTAATATTGTGCTCTTAATGCCATTGCTCTAAAGTGGCAGACAATGCTTTAAAATGTCTGTCTACTGGTAGTGCAGCAGCATTTTAAGTAAAATGATACTGGCACAATTTGCCTATGTCTAGAACGAATACCATACTCTAATTTGCACTGCTAGTGTTACAATTTTATTTATTTTTTATCCTTATGCTGACATTTTCAGTGGTGTACTTAACTCTTTTCCAGAGCTCCAGTACTTGTTGCCCTTGCACTCATTGAATGTGGGATGAAATATGAAGATGCGGTTCAATTTATAAGACAGTAAGTTTGTGGTGCTCTGCATGGTTGTTGTAAGCCAGTTGCTCAAGCAAAAGTGCAAGGTCTCTGTAGTCTTGTGCACTTTTTCTTTCTACACCTAATGGCAACATTTGAAAGTAATTCTTGATGTGCAGTTTACACTTGCATACTTTTTCTCTAATGCTCATATTTGTTGGGCTGTACAACAAACTCATTTTCTAAGAATTTGGATTAAAAAAATTTGCTTTGCATCACAAAATGCTAACTACTTTGATTTGGTAATTTATATGTGTAGGCATTCATACATTTTTGTGAACTTATCACAGTTAACAAATCAGTGATTGGACACAGGCAGACAAGTTTGTAGGTTGCCAAGGATAACCCTCCCACTACCAGCATTCCTCATTATGGTGTGTCCTAGGAGGATGGATTTTTTTTTTTTTTTTTTTTTTCTGTAACTCTGCAGTGTAAAGTTTATGCTAGTGATGCATATTTCTAGGATTTCTTTTGTTCAGCCCTGCATATTGAATGAGAGATTAAGAATTATATTCCTCTATCCATGCTAAGTAGATGATAGAAGTTGCCATGTCAGCTGTTGTCTAACAGCTGCTGTGGCTGTTGGAATATCAGAACAGTGACTGCATCTGACTACAGTCGCTGTTCAACAATTTTCTCCTGGTTTCGTCAATCTTCAAATCAAACTTTGAGCTAGCTGGTGTTGCCAGGGATGCCCAGATCCCTTCTCTGGAGCGATCGCAGGTGGCTGGCAGACATCGCGGCAACATGCTTTGGCGTCTTGCTACTATGCCTCTAAAAGCGGCCCACGTGCACCTACGGCAGTTTGTATAGCCATGCCATCCTGTCGCTGTGTGAATGTGGCTGGTTGGCAAGAGGGTTGATGTACCCATTCCACAGGCATGTGCATTGTTGATATGACATGCTAAGTATCAATTTACTCGGTGTAATGGCTTGTATTTTTGCCAAGGATTTTTTTTTTTTATTTTTTTTTTTTCTGCTGAGCAAATGGTGTGTGACCTAAAAATTGCAACAACCAATTTTTATTCTCCATGTCCTTTGCAGTCAGAAAACTTGGAAGTTCTAAAAATAAAATTGTATTCTAGAAAAGATTTTTAAATGTATGAAATTTGAATTGGCCTGGGCAGAAGGTGACTGAGGGAAACGGGTACACCATCTATTCTGGATAATGCTCTCAGTACTGCTTTGTTACAAAACTGGGACATTCTGGTAGTGGGAAGTGTAGGGTGACCTACAGTTTTCCTAAGGGTCCTTTTTTTAACCACTTGCCGCCCGCCAATGACAAATTGCCGTCGGCAAAGTGGTTGTAGAATCCTGACTGGACGTCATATGACGTCCTCAGGATTCTGAGCCGTTGCGCGCCCCCGGGGGCGCGCATCGCGGCGATCGTTGTTGCGGGGTGTCAGACACCCCGCAACACCGATCTCAGTAAAGAGTCTCTCATGGAGACTCTTTACCACGTGATCAGCCGTGTCGAATCACGGCTGATCACGATGTAAACAGGAAGAGCCGTCAATGGCTCTTCCTCACTCGCGTCTGACAGACGCGAGTAGAGGAGAGCCGATCTGCGGCTCTCCTGACAGGAGGGGGGGTCGCACTGATTGTTTATCAGGGCAGCCCCCCCTCGGGTCGCCACATGGACCACCAGGGAAGCCCACCCTGGACCACCAGGGAAGGGCAGGAAGAAAAAAAACGGGGCAAAAAAAAGTCTAAGAAAAAAAAAAGTTTGAAACAAAAAAAAAATAAGTCTGGAAAAAAAATAAAGATGCCAATCAGTGCCCACAAATGGGCACTGACTGGCAACAAAAGGAAAACAGTGCCGCCCCACAGTGCCCATCTGTGCCGCCCCACAGTGCCCATCTGTGCCGCCCCACAGTGCCCATCTGTGCCGCCCCACAGTGCCCATCTGTGCCGCCCCACAGTGCCCATCTGTGCCGCCCCACAGTGCCCATCTGTGCCGCCCCACAGTGCCCATCTGTGCCGCCCCACAGTGCCCATCTGTGCCGCCCCACAGTGCCCATCTCATCTGTGCCCATCCGTGCCGCCATATCAGTGCCCATAATTGAAAGAGAAAACTTACTCATTTACAAAAAAAATTTCAGAAAAAAATAAAAACGTAATTTTTCTTCAAAATTTCCAGTCTTTTTTTAGTTGTTGCGCAAAAAAAAAAAAATCGCAGAGGTGATCAAATACCAACAAAAGAAAGCTCTATTTGTGGGGAAAAAAGGACGCCGATTTTGTTTGGGTACAGTGTAGCACGACCGCGCAATTGCCATTCAAAGTGTGACAGTGCTGAAAGCTGAAAATTGGCTTGGGCGGGAAGGTGTATACGTGCCCTGTATGGAAGTGGTTAAATGAAAAGGCAAATACAGGCATTTTTGTTGAATTCATATTGAAAAATGCATAGGTGCTAATGGTCCCTTTTTTAACGTTTTACCACTTTACTATGGAGCCATGGCTATAGGCAGAATTGTGTGATCTGCATATGTTCTGGGGAAATAAGACTGCCCCTTGAGCAAAGCTTCATGAACCATACTAAATTGAAATTTCATTCATATCTAAAATGAAAAGAACTGTATTGGCGTATAACACACTTTTTTTTTTTTACCCTGAAAATAGAGGGTAAACTGTGCTTGCATGTTATACCCAGGGGGCTGTGGAATTATATATATATATATATATATATATATATATATATATATATATATATATATATATATATATATATATATATATATATATATATATATATATATATATATATATATATATATATATATATATATATATATATATATATATATATATATATATATATATATATATATTCAATTCTCCCTGAAATTTCCCTCTTAAAGTTGGGGTGGGTTATATGCCTGTGCGTGTTATATGCCGATAAATACAGTATATAGATTTGTTCAAAGAAACTTAACATGGAGGCTGCCATTTATGATTTCTCCTGAAGACAGTGGTTCACTGGCTGTCGTAAATTTTTGGTTTAGCGTGTCCAGCAGTCTTCCAGTTCTTGCACACTGGGTTCCTTACTAAGCAATCGCAGCTGGCACCCTACTGTGCATGTTTGAGATCATGCAGTTTATCATGTAATCAGTGCTGCGATTATCATGTAAAGTGAATGTCATCCTTGCATAGGCTGAATTGAAGCGGTAAGTACTTTGTAATCTGCATGCTTGGTCTGGATCAAACCAGAACAAACATACAAATTCAGAAACTATGCGACTATTGCCTATAGCAACTTTAAATTGCATATTTTTTTTTTTTTTAGTGGTATGTCAATTGCAAAAGTTTTCCTTGTAGAGTTTTAAAGCCTAAACTGTGTCTAAATGCATTTAACTGCTTGCCGACCAGCTGCCGCAGTTATACAGCGGCAGGTCGGCTCTGCTAGGCGAGATCACGTAGATCTACGTCATCTCGCCGTTCAGCCAATAGGGGCACACGCTGCACTGGGGACACTGGCTGGCTGCATTTTTGGGCACGGATAACTTGTTGTTAATTATTTTTATAACTTAATTCTGAATAAAACATTGAAGTGTCATTTCATGAGATTTATGAGGGCGTGTCTGGAGGCGTGACATGGTAGCGGTTGGCTAGTACTGCTAGTAGCTCAGGACTTGAAATTTTGAGCCCTGAATACGGTATATCCAAATAACACGCTCGCGATCGTCTCTTCACCACACACAGCCACAAAGGCAAAGGAGAATTCTTGTAGGGCCGTGTTGGTGCTCAGATGCACTTAAACCAAATTTTAATGGTTCAAAGATTGTCAGGCAAAATGGTCGGCCCTCATGCATGTTCACTTTATCAAATCTGGCCTTTGTAAAGAGTTTGGACACCTCTGCTTTAAGCTGATAATGTGAACATATTGCTAGTAATACTATGAAGTCTACTTCCCATCAGTTAAAGCCTGTGGGATTACAAAACCAGAAACCTACTTAAGATTTTCTCTAACTGGTAAACCCCCCTATGACAGATTTGTTTTGTCCAAGAATTTTTATCCTTGACCTGTTGTCCAAGCATCTTAAACAAATCCCTAAATGGCAACTTCAGTAACATGAAAGTCAGTTTTCAGTAAATAAGAGATGAAGGTATATGCAATTATTGACTTTCTGTAATAGTCAAGTATATCTGCCTCACAAGCCTAAATTGCCTTAACCTCTTGACCACCGCCCCATGTCAAAAAGACGTCCTCCTTTTTAAAGTTGAATATCTCGATAACGGCAGCAGCTGCTGCCACAACCGAGATATTCATCTTTTCAGGGGGCGGTGGTGTACACGATAACGGCGGATTCGCCGCGAGATCGCCGTTATCGGTGGCGGGAGAGGGCTCTCCCGCGCCCTCCGCCGCTTACCGGAGCCGTCGGTAGCGGCGGAGGGGATCGGATGTGTCCGGCAGCTGAGCGGGGACGGGACTGAAGGAGAAATCTCCTTCACCCGTCCTCATAGCTCTGCTGGGCGGAAGTGACGTCAAAACGTCAGTCCCGCCCAGCCTCTTAAAGAAACATTTTTTTTTTTTTGTCATTTGAAAAAATGACTTTTTTTTTTTATTTTTTTTTTTTTGCATTTAAGTCTAATTATGAGATCTGAGGTCTTTTTGACCCCAGATCTCATATTTAAGAGGACCTGTCATGCTTTTTTCTATTACAAGGGATGTTTACATTCCTTGTAATAGGAATAAAAGTGATCAATTTTTTTTTTTTTTTTTTCAGTGTAAAAAATTATAAAAATAAATAAAAATAAATAAGAAAACCAAAAAAAATTTTTTTAAAGCGCCCCGTCCCGACGAGCTCGCGCGCAGAAGCAAACGCGAGTAGCGCCCGCATATGAAAACGGTATTCAAACCACACAAGTGAGGTATCGCCGCGATCGTTAGAGTGAGAGCAATAATTCTAGCCCTAGACCTACTCTGCAACTCAAAAAATGCAACCTGTAGAATTTTTTAAACGTCGCCTATCGAGATTTTTAAGGGTAAAAGTTTGACGCCATGCCACGAGCGGGCGCAATTTTTAAGCGTGACATGTTGGGTATCATTTTACTCGGCGTAACATTATCTTTCACAATATATAAAAAAATTGGGCAAAATGTATTGTCTTATTTTTTTATTCAAAAAAGTGATTTTTATCCAAAAAAAGTGCTCTTGTAAGACCGCTGCGCAAATACGGTGTGACAAAAAGTATTGCAATGACTGCCATTTTATTCCCTTGGATGTCTGCTAAAAAAAAATATATAATGTTTGGGGGTTCTGATTAATTTTCTAGCAAAAAAAATGTGATTTTCACATGAAGGAGAGAAGTGCCAGAATTTACCTGGTGGGCAAGTGGTTAATTGACCTGGATGGTTGGGAGCTACAGGAATGAGCTGGATCAAGTGTCGCTAAATTGCATATCACTTCAGCTCCTGTATATTTCTGGATCTTCTGATTGTGTAAATTCAACTTTTTCTTACTGCAGTTATATCTGTTCAGGGATCAGCAACCTTTTCCATATTGAGTGCCAGTTTTAAAAGCATTGGACAACCTGTGTGCCAGTGATCAATGGCATGCTGTGGTCATAGAAACTGGCAAGTAAAACCTTTTTTACTCATGCACACACCAACTGGGTTGGTTTAGACCTTGGATCACCCCAGTTCCTGTACCATTACACTTGGATCATCCCAAATTCCTGCACCTTAAAGGGTCACTAAAGGATAAAAATGTTTTTGCTGAAATGACTGTTTACAGGTTATAGAGACCTAAAAGTTAACGGATTCCTTTTAAAAATGATTAAAAATAGATTAAATTCAATCATAATGTGCCTCTAGTTTCACTTTCGGTTTTAAACTGGTTTCATGTTTCTGTGAAGTAAAGAGACCCACAGAACAAAAACAAACACATCTAGGCCAGTCTTTTTTGTTTTTAAAATGAATCTGATTGGTTCTGTTAAGTTTTAGACACACAGTAATGACCGCTTAGACCACCGTGAAAAGCTCCCAGTACTGTGGTTATAAGGAGCCAGACAAGCAGGAAGTGTGGAGATCACAGCAGAATTACAGCAACTTCAAAGCAAAAACGAACAATAAGGACATGAAACCAGTACTGCAGTAAGGTAAAGGAAGCTATTTAGCTAAAAAAAAAAAAATTCCTTTAGTGACCCTTTAAGATGTCGGCTTACCCAATCGCTGTACCCCTCTGCACACAAGTTACAATACTTGCTGGAGGAAACTAGGGCTGCAACTAACTATTATTTTCATAATCGATTAGTTGGCTGATTGTTTCGATTAATCTGATAATGATCTTAATAATAAAATAAAAAAAAAGCATTTTAAAAATGTTTTGGGCCAATTTGTTGGGCAGATTACAAAACACAAATTGCGGCAAAAACACATTACATGCTTTTTCTGCAGCTTCTCCATTGAAGTATATTGAACAAAAAAAAATAAAAATGGCACCGTTTTGCGCTAAGTCCTTGCCCTTTCCAAATACGCAGCGGCTGAAAAAAAATCAGATGTGAACGTGTCCCATAGGAAAACATGTAAATGAACTTAGTGTTTCTGCAAAAAGCGCCAAAAAACAGGTGTGAACCCAGGCCTGAGATGTTTAGTAACATAATGGGGTTAAAAAAACAAATGTACAAAGAGCAAATCACTACTGTAAGGGGTTCATTTTTTTACTGTGGGACAGTGAAAGTAATATTTACAGTAGCGCTTTGCTTTTTTTTTTTTTTTTTTTTAACCCCATTATGTTACTGGCCGATTAATCGATTATGAAAATTGTAATCGAATTAATTTCATAATCGATTAGTTTCGGCCCTATAGAGAACCTTTATTCTTCCAGGCTGAACATTGTACTGTTTGCCTATACACAGCCCTGTGTAAGGAAGAAGCAGGGGCTGCATCAAGCGACGGGAGCAAATCAATCTGCTTCCAACTGCATTGGGGTGAGGGGTGTCTGCAGCCAGACCTCCTGTCGGAAGGCAGAACTATGCACATGGCAAAATCTGCAGCCGTGTAGGGGGTACTCTTCAGACACTAAGCCCCAGACATGAGGGGAGATGTGTAATGTGAACACTAGAAATCACATGTTCAACCTACCTGACTGCGCCCCTGCTGACCTGATTGGGCTCAGTTAAGGAATGCTAGGGTGTGCTTGTGGAAGTCTCTACATTCCAGGGGTGGTCTGTCCCTGATTTAGTGTTGTATTTAAAACTGTGTACTGAGAATTTTATGGAATCTTGGTCTCATGCAGATAGGTGCTGAAACATGATTCCTGGCTATTTAAAATATCGACTACCTTGGTTCTTGTAGCTGTGTTGCATTCTCATATTCATAAGGCATGTCACTTAATGGTGGTTTTATTTTAAAGAAGAGAAAAAGTGGAGCTGTGCAACACAAAAAATGATCGTGAATTACCATGAGTGCCAAAGCTGACAAATCAATAACCAATGTGATGTGAAAAAAAACATATAATATACATAAACCAAAGTGCATATATAGTCCATATGTGAACCAACAAAAAAGGAAAATCCAATCACTGATGAATCGATTTGATAGTCCTATAGTAAGATGCACAGTGCAGCAACCAGTAAGCAAATGGAAATCCTGTGCAAGGAAACGGCAGAACAACAATGTGTCACCAATAACACCTGTGCATCACCACCTATAAAAGGTGGTAATGCACCTCCCAAGGGAGGTAGACGTGCTGACGTCATCACTCTGAACGTTGGATCGCATGCCGGCCCTCCATTTTCCTATACGGATGTTTGTTATTATTTTAAACTGTAAGTTGCCATTTTGGTTATTAAATCTGATTCACCATACGATACACACTATGCGAGTGTCTCCATTTTGGGGATCCACACTGAGCTTCGCGGCCTTTGTGCCCATGGTCTTACATTATGAGCTGAGGCATTAAAATTTTGATGTTTAGTAGCGCAGTATATCCTATTTTTATTCTAAATCTGCTTTTTTTTTTTTTTTTTTTATGGTTGAACAGAAAGCGTCGTGGAGCGTTTAATAGTAAGCAGCTGCTCTATCTGGAGAAGTATCGTCCGAAGATGCGGCTACGTTTTAAAGATTCCAATGGACATCGGAATAACTGTTGCATTCAGTAGAAGTTGACTTCTGGTTGCAAAAAAAATGAATGAGAAATGCAAACCTGGGCAAAATCCAATGCTAACATCTAGTTTTAATGTTTTTAGGTCAAGCAATGCTTTGGAAAAATGTGTAGGTCACTGCCCATAGCAGTTGCAAAACTGCTGATGTCAAATAATCATGTAACTGAGCTTGAATTTGCGTATTTGTTGTGTGTGTTTTTCTTTTTAATTGATGTCCCTCCTGATTCTGTATAATCGTGCAGTTCAAAAATTGTCATTTTGGTTTCCTTAAGGCTAGTGTCGGCTGATAACAATGCCAAAAGATTTAGCACATCTTACAACGTCACTTTCCTGTGCAATTTGTCAGATGTAGATTCTGGCAAGATTTTAAAAGAAGGTTTCAGTATTTGCTGGGTGCTCACTGTATGTTTACATCTTTCACAATGTCAGGACTTGCGCACATCTATGGTGTACAGGTAAC
The DNA here is from genome assembly GCF_905171775.1 of Rana temporaria. NCBI lineage: Eukaryota > Metazoa > Chordata > Amphibia > Anura > Ranidae > Rana > Rana temporaria. The sequence goes on from NC_053492.1 coordinate 220,310,391, forward strand.
TTTTTCCTTTCCTAAATTGCCAATCATTCAGACATTAAGTAGGCTTTATGCCATATACATCTTGGTATTCTTTTCCCCAATCTTTCTGTTCTATAGAAGCACAGACAACATGGTAATTCTCCAGACAAAGCCTTACTGTTTTGAATTTAATGTGTGCACCTTGTGGTGCATCTTGATATTGGAGGACCTTTATAGTGTTTTTATTTCTAGTAAAATGTTGCCTTTGTCTTGTGCAGGAAGTACAGAATATGCCCTTGTTTTTTTTGTTTTTCTTTAAAATATTTTTAAAATGTAGATGCTTTAAAGAGGTTGCTGGATTCTTAAAGGTCCTTTCTTTTACTGTACATTCACACAGTTTTTCAACATTTGCTTTGTGACTTTAATTTTACCCTTTCCTAGGGTTCTGCTTTTGCCAAGGCAGAGCTTAATGTCTGTAACATATGTTTTTTTTTTTTTTTTTTTGTATGCCTTTTGAGCAGTGTAACTTAATATTTGGATACTTGATTTGTTTTAATATGTAATTGATTATTAAAAAAATGGTGTTCTGTATTAATGTTAGCTCAACCATATATTTATACCGTCTTGGGAATGTGTGGTGTTAGTACTGTGGGAGAAAGTTACCAGTGTTCACCAGCTTGTAAAATGTAGTATGAAAGCAAAAACCTCTAAATAAAGAAGGATATTAAATCTGCTGTTCGTGGTGTGTTGGGTTGTATTTTTCTTTCGAATGCAGCTTGGTTTTCAATCAGTTAGGTTTTATATACAAATGCGAGATGTGCAAGTATCTAAATTTCACTTGATTTTGCACTTTCCGGTCCCTTTGCGTGAAGCTGGCCTAAATCCTCAGATTTTAAGCAGAGGAAAAAAGTGGGGGTGGTGTGTGTGTGTGTGTGTGTGTGTGTGTGTGTGTGTGTGTGTCAAATTTGGGTATAAAACTGATTTTAAGTTGTCAAGAAACCTTAGGGTTTTAGATAGGGTTGTACCGATGCTAAGCATTTGCGCGAGTACTTGTACTCGTGCAAATGCTCCCGATGCTTCGCCTTTTATTTTTTTGAAGAGGGGGCGGAGAACAGAGCAGTCTCGGGTATGTCCACTAATGGAGGAGAGCTGCTGCTGCCGCCGTCTAGTCCCCGATTATGAACTCCCAGATTACATTGCAGCACAGCATAGAAACACCTACTCCCGCGGGAGTGAGTACCCGGAAAGCCGGATTAAAAATGGCGATAAGGTATGTACAGCCTAAAAAAAAAAGTGCATACTGTACATGTTAGAAGTATAAAGAAGTTGGTCTTATATAGATGTTATTTGGGTGAACCTCCGCTTTAAATTCCATGAGACCACTCGCATTGCTGTGTGTGTCTTTGGATAAAGAAGATCAGTACCAAATCAGGTGGGTAACTCAAAGTTGGGGTCTGCTAATTTCAGTAAGACCACATCAAGGGTGGATGAGACAAAGTGCAGTTGTGTGTTGATGTTCCTGGCACGATTGCTATCCCTTTTAGGCCCTTTTCACACTACAAAATAAATCCGTTTTAATAATCCGTTTTAAAATCCGTCAGATAATGTTAAACGGAAGTTATACGTCCTTTATAAAATATCATTAAAGTCTATGGGATTTTTTTATGTTCCGTAAAGATCCGTAATAGTCCGTTATAACATACGGACGTTAGTTATAACGGAATATGTGACGGGTCTTGCACTATTTTTTGTCAATTTTTTGTCCGTTGCAAGTAACGGATATATTAACGTCCGTTATATTTTAACATTGAAGTCTATGGCACATGGACGTTAGTAAATGTCTCCGTAAATGTCCGTTATGTTAACAGACGTTAATTTTACTGAGCATGGATATTCAGGGGAACCCCGCTGTCAATTTAAAACAAAAATGATGTGCGGTTCCCGGTAAATATCCATAACCAGACCCTTCAGGTCTGGTATGGATATTCAGGGGAACCCCGCCGTCAATTTAAAACAAAAATGACGTGCGGTTCCCCCTAAATATCCATAACCAGAACCATTATCCGAGCACGTTGACCTGGCCGCCCGCAGAAAAGAGGGGGGGACAGAGTGCGGCCCCCCCTCTCTCCTGAACCGCACCAGGCCACATGCCCTCAACATGGGGAGGATGTCCCCATGTTGATGGGGACAAGGGTCTCATCCCCACAACCCTTGCCCGGTGGTTGTGGGGGTATGCGGGCGGGAGGTTTATCAGAATCTGGAAGACCCCTTTAACAAAGGGGACCCCCAGATCCTGACCCCCCCCTGTGTGAAATGGTAATGGGGTACACTGTACCTCTACCATTTCACGAAGGAAGTAAAAAGTATTGTAAAAAAAAACACACTGACACAAAAGAATAAAGTCCTTTTATTAAAAAAAAAAAACTCCAGCGCTGAAAAATCCACTCGTTCCCGGCTTCCTGCGTTGTCCTGATCCTGCGACGGGTGCGGGTGATCTCCCGCGATGAGAAGATCCAGCGTCGGGTGATCTCCGCTCCAGCGATGTGAAGATCCATCCATCCGGCGCAGCAGCATCCCGGACCTCCTCTCACCGCTGGGCACAGCCCAGCGAATGAGCGGCTGAAGCTGTGACATTTCTTATATAGAGGAGGCAGAGCCACCCGTCACGTGACCCTGCCCCCTCTGACGTACCTCTGCTACGTCACTGGGGAAGACCAAGACGAGGAAAGACCTTTCCTCTTCTTGGTCTTCCCCAGTGATGTAGCAGAGGTACGTCAGAGGGGGCAGGGTCACGTGACGGGTGGCTCTGCCTCCTCTATATAAGAAATGTCACAGCTTCAGCCGCTCATTTGCTGGGCTGTGCCCAGCGGTGAGAGGAGGTCCGGGATGCTGCGCCGGATGGATGGATCTTCACATCGCTGGAGCGGAGATCACCCGACGCTGGATCTTCTCATCGCGGGAGATCACCCGCACCCGTCGCAGGATCAGGACAACGCAGGAAGCCGGGAACGAGTGGATTTTTCAGCGCTGGAGTTTATTTAAAAAAAAAAAAAAAGGACTTTATTCTTTTGTGTCAGTGTGTTTTTTTTTTACAATACTTTTTACTTCCTTCGTGAAATGGTAGAGGTACAGTGTACCCCATTACCATTTCACACAGGGGGGGGGTCAGGATCTGGGGGTCCCCTTTGTTAAAGGGGTCTTCCAGATTCTGATAAACCTCCCGCCCGCATACCCCCACAACCACCGGGCAAGGGTTGTGGGGATGAGACCCTTGTCCCCATCAACATGGGGACATCCTCCCCATGTTGAGGGCATGTGGCCTGGTGCGGTTCAGGAGAGAGGGGGGCCCGCACTCTGTCCCCCCCTCTTTTCTGCGGCCGGCCAGGTCAACGTGCTCGGATAATGGGTCTGGTTATGGATTATTAGGGGGAACCGCACGTCATTTTTGTTTTAAATTGACGGCGGGGTTCCCCTGAATATCCATACCAGACCTGAAGGGTCTGGTTATGGGTATTTACCGGGAACCGCACGTCACTTTTGTTTTAAATTGACGGCGGGGTTCCCCTGAATATCCATACGACTTCTGGAGCTGGACTTCAAGAAAGGGTGAAATGTTTTTTTTATTAACGGACGTTATAAAAGGAATGATATAACGGATGTATACGGATAAACATTATCCGTTTTCAATAAAGGAAGAATGGTAAAATATTTATCCGTATGTATCCGTTATTAAATCCGTTAATAAACGTCCGTTAATAGGTGTAATACGGATATTATAAAACGGACATACAATCCATAGTGTGAAAGAAGCCTTACAGGTAGAAATCCAAATGTCAAGATCTTATAATTTTGTTTTCCTGAGTCTATAGAACTAGAGTGGGTCAGCTGATATGTTCGGGCTAGTGGGTCCTCTGAGAACCCACAATCCAGATCACGTTCCCACTCATGCACAAAAGCAGGTTGAATTGTGGGGGAGGCCAAAATTTGCATTTTATACAACTGAAATTATGTGAGGTATGGGTTCATCAATGACGAACAGATGCTCAAACCAGGTAAGTGTAGTCACCTTCCAAAACAAGCATCTACAAGTCGAGAGGAAGTGATGGAGTGGTTTGTACCTCCAGAAGTCCATGGAAAAGTTTCCGCTTCGCTCCAGAAGGATCTTCAGGGGGTGAAGTCTCCCTTCTTCCACAAACTTACCACAACAGGTCTTGCCATCTGAAGTCCATGGCCCAAAAAAGGCCACATGTTCCCCTGGCGAGAACCAAAGAAAGCCTCCCAATGGTGCCAGCAGTAATACAGAGGGTGCCAAGGAGAGTCGGCGGTTAATACCATCCCAAACCCTCAGAATGTGGGTTGTCAAAGGTGACACAGAATCTGACAGGCCTCTGTATTCACAGGGCATACGTCAGATTACGTCCTGTAATGAACTTCTCGAGGGACCCACAACTTAGTGGTGGTATGACGCCGCCAACTGAGAATTCTCTGAAGGACCACTGCCTGATACTACTGTTTAATGTCAGGTATGCTTAGGCCACCCATCCACTTGGGGCATTGCAACACCCGCATAGCTATCTGAGGTTTCTTCCCTGACCAGACTAAAACGGTAAACAAACAAACACTTCAAAAATCACGCTCATGGCACTCTAAAGTTCATAGAAACAAGGGTATGAAATGGTTGTATGCAATGACATGGTCCATTTATTATAAGAAAACTCCAAATGTATCTAAAAACAGTCTATAGGAAAAGTTAAAATTATTGACTCCACAACTTCTATCCTAAAGCTCAAGAGATTAAGCTCTCACAGTTCCAGAGAACAGTCCCTCTGGTGAAAAGTGGCTGTTACAATACCTTAGAAGGCAGATGGTGAAGTAGCCGTGACGAGGAGAGGGCGATGGGATCCTCAGGTGGAACCTATGTCCTGGCATTCCACACAGCTGTTGGATTCCCTAAAGGAGGGGGGCATGTAGATCGTCCAAAGGATGACCCGATCGTGGCCACATCCCAGCTGGATCCCAAGAGAGGCACGCTGCTGCTCGTTCCGTCCGTCGGGGGGTGGCATCATGCGTCACCGTCGGGTCTGGATTGAGGCGTACAGCCGCTCGTTCGTCTGTCGAGGATGGCGTGATGCGTCACCGCTGGGTCTGGAGGGAGACGTATGACTGCTTGATTTGAGGTGGCGTTGCACGTCTGAAACTCTGATCTCCTGCCGAATCAGAGCACAAGCCGGGACTGACAGTGTGATGTACACCGTCAGAGTGCATACGGAGTAGTTGCTGCCCTCTGGTGGAGAACCTTAGGTCCCGAGCTCATGCGAAAAAATAGTGAAGTCAAAAATAGGAGTAAAGAAGGGGGGACATCCCTGTCTCGTGCTATTCCTAATCGAGAATCGATGAGAAAGCCCGTTACCATACCTGAACACTAGGAGATGTATATAGGGCTGAAATCCAGATACATATGACCAATCCACCCGGTCGAATGCCTTCTCGGGATCAGTAGATCAGATGAGGTAGGGCAAGGGGGTTTGACGGGTGCAAGCCCAGTGAATCATCTAAATGCCCTGACAAGAGTTATCCATAGCCTCCCTAGCTAGTATAAAGCCTGTCTGATCTGAGTGAATCACCGATGGGAAAAGACACTTCAACCTACTCGCAATGATTTTTGCGAAAATTTGCAGATCTGCATTTAGCAGGGAGATTGGGCGGTAACTTTGAGGAAGAGTATGGTCTTTACCCTCTTTCGGAAGTACTGTAATATGGGCTAATAAAGCCTCAGGAGGAATCAAAGTACCATATGCGATCTAATTGAAGTATCTACACATTGGAGATAGCAGAGATGATAAAAATGTAGCGTAATAGGCCTTAGTGTACCTGTCAGGACCAGGTATTTTACCATTGGGCAATGATTTGACTATAGCTTCAACCTCTGTACTGGTGATGGGAGATTCTGGGGTTGCCTGCTGTTCCTACGTCAAAGACGAGTTACGCAGAACTTGGAGGCCCACGCCTCTGAGGAAAGCGAGGCCTCAAAGTTGTACAAATTAGCATAGTAGTCACGAAACAGCGAGGCAATCCTAGAGGTATGGGAGACACACTCAATCGGGGCCTCTTAGCTTGTGCACGTATGCCATGGCTCTACATTTCTGGAGAGCCCTGACCAACATCCGCCCGCACTTGTTGCCATGCTTGTAGTATTTATGAGTCAGGAAACGTAGCTGTCTACTAACCCACCTAAAAGACGGGAGAAAAGGTCCCTGAGGTCCTTAAGTGTTTGTAGATCTTTGGGTGTCCCGTGATGTTTGTGTCTAAGTTCAGCCTGCTGTAGAGCGGTCAGTACCCTATTAAAATCCACCTGCCTCTCTTTCTAGAGTTTTGTGCCTAACAAAATAAGCTCGCCCCTCACCACTGCCTTGTGTCCATACCGCCCCTGCACTCACTTCCTCAGAAATGTTTTCAGCAAAAAATGAGTAAGGGTTTTAGAAACCTAGGCAACCACACTGACATCATCAAGAAGGTTCTTGTTTAGTTGCCAGAACCATTCCCACTCTGCCACTTGCAGGATTAGAAATGTGCCAGATATTGGGGCATGGTCGGAAATAGTAATAGGCCCTATCATAGAGGCTTGCAAAGACTGCAACGCATGATGGTCCACAAACAGAAGATCAATCAGTGTGTAAACATCATGAACCCGGGAGTAGTAGCTGAAATCTTTCTCATTAGCGTGTAATGACCTTCAGCTTGCTGCATTGCTTTCTTGAAGTGTGCCTGCATTGCTTTCTTGAAGTGCTTTAGAAACGCATAGGAATGGGTAGGCCAGCTATGTGATGTGTCTAATAGAGGATCTGGGCTTATATTAAAAATGCCCCCCAACACTATGATACATTCCCCAAACGATGCCAAGTGGTCGTGTACTGTATCTATACATGTTTTCCTCTTGGAATTAACCCGACTCAGAAATATAACAAAGAACTTCAGGTGATAGTGGATAAAGGTTTTGAAAAGGGTATTTTGAACAAAAAAGAAAAAAAATCCTATCTGATCCCTGTTGCACCCCATATTCCGGTGATCTATTATCTCCCCAAAGTTCATAACCCCCTAAATCCACCAGGCCGACCCATAATTAGCGGAATAGATTCTGTTACTTCTAGGATCGGACGTATATAATTTCTTAAAACTCCCTCTTATCTCAAAGACAGTACACAGGTCATTAACATTCTGAGGCAAATCACCTGGAAGGCCGGTTATACAATGGCCACTGCTGAAGTGGGTTCTTATACCATAATTTCCCATTGCCAAGATATAGAAGCTGTGAAGTGCTACCTAGAGAGATTCTGGCATTAACTTATCATAACAATTTCTTCTCCATCTCCTCGACTTTGCAATGAGCCACGACTATTTCTGGTTCAATGGCTCTTACTATCTGCAAGGTCGCAGAGGGGTGATGGGTGCCAAGTTTGCGCAAAGTATGGCCAATCTGTTTATGGCCAATTGGGAGGAGGACGTCATCTATGGTCGGCAGAGGACTGAATTGATCTTCTGGGGCGATATATAGATGACGACCTCCTCCTTTGGGAGGGAGACCGTGCCTTTCTAAATTTGTTAATTTGGGAGCTAAATGCCAATGATTGGGGCATTGTTCTTCAACATGAGGCTAGCACTTCTACTATCCACTTCTTGTACCTGGAACCTACATAGGGACAGACAGTTGTCATGATGAGTCTTGGCTCAGACCTGTCCCTATGAGCCTATTCCTTAGATTGAGGAGAAACTGCTCCCTTCGGGATGATTATCTGAGGGAGGGGGAGTTTCTCAAAACTTGTTTCCTGCAGAAGGGCTATACGGCTATTGATCTTGACCTGGTTTTAGCTGATGTTGATTTGAGGAAGAGGGAGGATTTATTAAAGCCAAAGACAAGAAACAAAAATGCAGATTTTTTTGTCCCGTCTTATTTTTTACCACTTATTCGAACCAACATTTTTTTAATTAAAAATATCTTTAGAAAACACTGGGATGTTCTGAAGAATGATAGAATACTAGGTTCCTTACTTCCTGAAAAAAATAGGGTTACCTTCAAGACTCCAGTGCCACCAGAATGACTGGAACTCCCTCTTTCCGAATCCTGCGCAAAAGATGTGGAGTATTGGCTCCATGGAACTACCAGAGCATCTGCTCCTATTGCCAGAGGATCTCTTGTTCGAGATACAAACTGCTGTAGCTTGTTGTTGAACCTGGATGCCAGTGGGTCGACCTCTGGCCATCCCCAACGTTGGCAAATTTCCTGGAACACCCCTGGGTGTAGGGACCATTTGCTTGCGGCTAAATTAATCTGCCTTCCAGTTCTTTACTCCCGGGATATGGACTGCAGATAGAATTGGCACATGTCCCTCTGCCCAGGCTAGTATGTGGTTCACCTCCTTCAGAGCTGAACGACTCCTGGTATCGCCTTGGTGGTTTATATAGGCCACTGCAGTGGCATTGTCGGACTGAACCCTGATAGGGCAGTCCTGAAGCTCCACCATCCAGGAGCGTAGGGTGTCAGGAAGGGCATGCCAGCACCCAAAATGGCGACCATAGAGGTCGAGCTGGGTCTTCAGCTTCCACGGGAGCGCCGTTGGCGCGCGTGCGCGCACGAGCGGGCGCCGCGGCGTGCACTCTCTGAGTGTTTTTGGCGCCAGACAGGCTATTTAGGCTGGCCTCTTCCTGGACTCAGGTGCTGTCCGTTCTATAGCGTTTGGCGAACCTACCTCAGTAACCTGTATCCTGATTCCTGTACCGTTGACCCGACCCGGCTTGCCTCTGATACCCCTGCTCTCCGCCTCCATTATTGCAGAACTTGTCAAAATGGATAGAGCTGAAAGGCCCAGCGTAACAGACAGGACACCCGAGGAAGAACGTTTTGATCGGGCTGTTAAACGAGGACTGGCACAGTATGGTCCTAATCCTCCACCGGAGATCGTAGACCTGGTTATAGCAGCTGTGGATGCCACTTGGCTACATCAAATAGGTGCTGCAGCAGCAGAAGTCACAGCAGCACCAACTGAAGAGAGAGGAGAGGTACATATACCAGTCTCCATGGAAGAGGAATTCAAAAGGAGGTTACAAGAGATGCGGATACAGCACAGAGGACCAGTATCAGAGGAGGCCCTGCTGGGATGGTCAGATGTGATTTGTTGCCAACTCTGAAAGGAAGCACTAGCTCTTAAGCAGAAACACCAGGGGAAGGTCCTCCCCTCCATCCATGTAAGGTACTGGCCGCAGTATGACGTACGAATGCCGTTGTTGGGGGAACAACCGAAGCAGGAGTAGACAGCTGAGTTAAGCAGGCTGATCCGGGCAGAGATGCGGTTGGACGAAAGCTACAGAGCTCTCCGGTGGTATGTAGCCCAAGAGTGCCCGTGGTCAGCGGATGACAGCCCCACGGAAGGCTTTGACTATGATGGCCTGGGACTATTGTATTGGAGGATGTCCAGTGATCCTGACTTCGGGGATGATAGGGAGTGGCGCTTGGAGGACATAATGGAGCGCAGAGAGGAAAAATTGAGTGTCCCGGAAGGGCACTGGTTACAGGAAGATTTGGAGTTTCTGGCCATTCAGGAATGGGAGCTGGAGATCGCCTACAGACAGCTGCTAGACTCTGCTCAGCAGCAGGGTGGGGCTCCCGTTTCCTGGGACTATGAGGAAATTTTAGATGACAACTGTGAAATCCTGGCTAATGAATCGGCAGTGGAAAATCTGAAGATTGCCATTCCCAAAGCTGAAGCGGATGATGTGGAGTTCCAGGGGGCTAGGGCAGTTGGCTCATCTCCCCAGCCACAGATTACAGAACGTATGGACTTAATGGACCGTTCAGAGGATGTTACGGTTTATGCATACCCAGCAGAAGAGCTGGCAACAGAGCAGAGTGCCACAAGCCTCTGCTCTCAACTAGCAGGAGAGGGAGTTCCTGTGGTAGTTGATGGGACTGTGGTCTCCACTCACAGCAACCCAGCAGAAGAGCTGGCAACAGAGCAGGGTACCACAAGCCTCTGCTCTCAACTAACAGAAGAGGGAGTTCCTGGGGTAGTGGATGGGACTTCAGTCTTCACTGACACAACCCCAGAAAATGGTGCGGCACTGAGACAGGAGGATGTCAGCTTTGCAAGCACCGGGGGATTTTCACCTACCACCAGTAGATGGGACTTCAGTCTCCACTGGTATACCCCAGGGATGGGGGCCAGTTGGCTGGCCCCCATCTCCAGCGGCTGAAAGGACTCCAGGGAGAAGGGCCAGTCCAGGCCTCTCCCCAGCGGCAGGCATGTTCTCTGAGAGAGGAAGAGGTTGGCTCGGTGAGTAATGCCCTGTTTGGAGCAATTTATTTGGAGTACGATATGGATACCAACATTGGAGGACTGGAACTACTGACTAATTTCGGAGTCAACCCGTTTGGGGTTCCCTCCTGTGTCAGTCTCCCACCGAAAGGGGAGAGATGTAACGGAATGACCCGTGACACCCAAAGACTTTTTAAGGATGGGGGGTACTCCAGTGCCAGCGTCACTAATGACTCTTGGGTCTAGGGTCATCCTGTGCCCCTTTTGGGCATAGGGTGACTGATAAATGATAATTCATGTTTTGCAGGATATCTTGGAATATTACAGTTTGATTTCATGCTGACCCCCAACCGGTCAAAAAGAGTATCTACTTCAATGCTTAACCTAGGCTGTTGAGATGCTAACTAAGTACGTCTGCTCCTAAGACCTTTCATTGTGTGAAGATGCTATTGATGATAGATATGTGTTGTGAGTTAGCAGTCTAAAGGTCAGACGTCTGACTTAAAGGGGTGGTTCACCCTAAAAACGACCCACATTACAATACGATTAAGGCTATTAATTTTTTTTTATGCTGTACATACCTTTGTACAGCATATTCACCCGTGGCATCCGGCTTGCGAGTCCCTCGGGAGTGGGAGTTCCTAACATGTCTGTGATTGACGTTTGACCAAAAACGAGCTCCCCCCCCCGTCCCGTAAGCCGCGTCACGATTGGCGAAAGGAGCCGAACGGCGATGCGCATGCGCAGTATAGCGTCGACTCGCCGTTCGGCTCCTGTGTCAGATAAGCTGTCGTGAGGCGATGGGGGTGGGAGTGACACAGCCCCAAATCCACAATGGCTCAAAAGTGATATGGTCCAGAAATATTTAGACAGAATAAAGGTGGATAAAGCACCTGGACCTGATGGCATCCACCCACGGATCCTAGGTGAGTTGAGCTCTGTCATTTCAAAGCCACTGTATCTAATATTTAGGGACTCATTAAAGACAGGAATAGTACCACTGGATTGGCGTAGAGCCAATGTGGTGCCTATATTTAAAAAGGGAACAAAGTCTTTACCAAGTAACTATAGACCTGTTAGTCTAACTTCTATAGTTGGGAAGATACTGGAACGTTTAATAAAAGACCATATGGATGAGTTCTTGCAGGAAAAAAACTATTTAAGCAGCAGACAACATGGATTCATGAAAGACAGAAGTTGTCAGACAAACCTGATTTCCTTTTATGAAGAGGTAAGTAAAACCCTGGACAGAGGAGTGGCTGCGGACGTGATATATTTGGATTTTGCAAAAGCGTTCGATACAGTTCCGCACACACGGCTCATGTGTAAGGTAAGGTCTACAGGATTGGATATATCAGTTTGTAAATGGATAGAAAATTGGCTGAAAGACAGAATTCAGAGAGTCGTGGTTAATGATTCTTACTCTGAATGGTCCAAGGTTATCAGTGGTGTACCCCAAGGTTCAGTGCTGGGACCCTTACTTTTCAATATATTTATAAATGATATTGGGTCTGGGATCAAAAGTAACATTTCTGTCTTTGCAGATGACACCAAGCTATGCAGTGGAATAACGTCCTTGCAGGATGTCGCCAATTTACAAGCCGACCTCAATGCTCTGTCTAATTGGGCGACTGAGTGGCAGATGAGGTTTAATGTTGATAAATGTAAAGTTATGCACTTGGGGGCTAAGAATATGCATGCATCATACATACTAGGGGGAGTACAACTGGGGGGATCTGTAGTGGAGAAGGATCTGGGGGTTTTAGTTGATCATAAGCTCAATAATGGCATGCAATGCCAAGCTGCGGTTTCCAAAGCGAGCAAAGTCCTTTCTTGTATTAAGAGAGGTATGGACTCCAGAGACAGAGATATAATTTTGCCCCTGTACAAATCATTAGTAAGACCTCATCTGGAATATGCAGTTCAGTTTTGGGCACCAGTTCTCAAAAAGGATATCGGAGAACTGGAGAAAGTGCAGAGAAGAGCAACCAAACTGATAAGAGGCATGGAGGAGCTCAGCTATGAGGAAAGATTAGAAGAACTAAATCTATTCACTCTTGAGAAGAGGAGAATTAGGGGGGATATGATCAACATGTACAAATATATAAGAGGTCCATACAGTGTACTTGGTGTTGAGTTATTCACTTTACGGTCAACACTGAGGACAAGGGGGCACTCTTTACGTCTAGAGGAAAAGAGATTTCACCTCCAAATACGGAAAGGTTTTTTCACAGTAAGAGCTGTGAAAATGTGGAACAGACTCCCTCCAGAGGTGGTTCTGGCCAGCTCAGTAGATTGCTTTAAGAAAGGCCTGGATTCTTTCCTAAATGTACATAAAATAACTGAGTACTAAGATTTGTAGGTAAAGTTGATCCAGGGTAAATCCGATTGCCTCTTGGGGGATCAGGAGGGAATTTTTTCCCCTGCTGTAGCAAATTGGATCATGCTCTGCTGGGGTTTTTTGCCTTCCTCTGGATCAACTGTGGGTATAGAGTTGGGTGTATGGGATTGTATTGTGTTTTTTATTTTGTTTGTTTATTTTTTTGTGGTTGAACTGGATGGACTTGTGTCTTTTTTCAACCTGACTAACTATGTAACTAACTATGATGGAATGGGAATATCGTAAACGGTGGTGACCGTTACAGTGGGTTTTTGTTTGTCCACCCGCCTCTTGAGGATTGACCACAAGTTCTCAATGGGATTACGATCTGGAGAGTTTCCAGGCCATAGACCCAAAATGTCAAAGTTTTGGTCCCCGAGCCACTTAGTTATCACATTGTTCTTCACCAAACTGTTGTTGGATTGTTGGAAGAAGTTGCTGTTGGAGGGTGTTTTGCAGTGGCGGAACTACCGCCATAGCGACCCACGCGGGTGCTATGGGGCCCGCAGCCGAGAGGGGCCCGGTGAGGATCTGTGTTGCTAACCGTCCGTTTTTTTTTTTGTTAAATTTTTTTTTTTTTTCTACGAACAGTCCGGTACAGGGGCGGACTGATCAGTCGGGCAGAAACCGAGGACCCCAGAGTCAGGGGGGCCCCATGAGCTGCTCAGTCTGCCCCTGGATGTGCCCACAGTTTATTATGCAAAATTAGGAACGTTTGTGCACCGCAGAGGTAGTGAGTGATGTCAACCCTGCCTGCAGATGATGAGGCTGTATGAGAGGACTAGGTGCTGGCCAGGATTACAGAGCGATCATGGAGCCATGAGGATTAATACAATGACAGGCGCTCTGGCCACCTATCCTCCTAGGGAATTCAGCAGAGGGGCGGAGCCACAGTATACATCCATGCCGCGGGGGAAAGCCAGTGAGAGAGCTGGAGGCTGGAGAGGGAAGACACAGTGGAGTCTTGTTGTGTGTGGCAGCAGGTCAGTGTGTAATCACAGCATGTCTGTGATCATCAGCCAGGCTAAGTGTTACTTCTTCCCCAGTGCCCATCTACCAGGAGCTATTCCCTGACACACGGATATCTGTACACTGAGTGTCCAAGTGTACAGATATATTAGTGTTGTATACAAGGAATAGCTCTCAATATACAGATATCAGTGTCAGGGAAAACACTCAGTGTATAGATGTCAGTGTAACACATAAGGAATAGCACTAAGTGCTATTCCCTATGTATAACTGACATCTATACACTGAGTGTTTTCCCTGACATCAGTGGGAAGAATGTCCCTTACATTAGTGGTCAGCAGAAAGAATGTTCCCTACATTGGTGGTCCCCAGAAAGAATGTTTCTTACATTGGTGGTCTGTGCGAATAATGTTCCCTACATTGGTGGTCCCCAGAAAGAATGTTCCTTGCATTGGTGGTCCCCAGAAAGAATGTTCCCTACATTGGTGGTCCCCAGAAAGAATGTTCCCTACATTGGTGGTCCCCAGAAAGAATGTTCCCTACATTGGTGGTCCCCAGAAAAAATTGTCCCTTGCATTGGTGGTCTGTGCGAATAATGTTCCCTACATTGGTGGTCCCCAGAAAGAATGTTCCTTGCATTGGTGGTCCCCAGAAATAATGTTCCTTGCATTGGTGGTCACCAGAAAAAATTGTCCCTTGCATTGGTGGTCTGTGCGAATAATGTTCCCTACATTGGTGGTCCCCAGAAAGAATGTTCCTTGCATTGGTGGTCCCCAGAAATAATGTTCCTTGCGTTGGTGGTCACCAGAAAAAATTGTCCCTTGCATTGGTGGTCTGTGCGAATAATGTTCCTTACATTGGTGGTCAGCAGAAAGAATGCTCCTTACATTGGTGGTCTGTGCGAATAATGTTCCTTACGTTGGTGGTCACCAGAAAAAATGTTCCTTGCATTGGTGGTCACCAGAAAGAATATTCCTTGCATTGGTTGTCAGCAGAAATAATGTTCCTTGCATTGGTGGTCACCAGAAAGAATGTTCCTTGCATTGGTGATCTGTGCGAATAATGTTCCTTACATAGGTGGTCAGCAGAAAGAATGCTCCTTACATTGGTGGTCTGTGCGAATAATGTTCCTTACATAGGTGGTCAGCAGAAAGAATGCTCCTTACATTGGTGGTCTGTGCGAATAATGTTCCTTGCATTGGTGGTCACCAGAAGAATGTTCCTGCAGACCCTGATGTAAGTGGGAACTTTGATGTAAAGGGAATGCAGTGGACTCTGATATAAGGTGGTCTCTGGTCACCAGCGCCCCTCCCCCCACATCAGAGTTCCCCCTTAGATCATGATCTGCAGCGTTCCCCTTTACATAAGAGTTCCCTTTTACTGTAAGGGGGAATCCTGCAGACTCTGATGTAAGGGGGGAACCCAGTGCTGGTAGGGTTATAGTGACCTGACCTTCATGTAAATGGAGAAATATGTTTTTTGACTTTTGTTTAACTTAAACACATTGCTAATAGTACTAGCTACATGTTTATAGTTCAAAAATTTTACTTGCACTGTTTAGCACTGAAAACAGTAATTTTAGGTAGTTTTTTGCAGTGCCAGTAAAAAATTGGTGTCGTTCGTAAATTTTGGCATCCTTGCCAGTAAATTTCACTTCAGGGGGTTGGCAACACTGGTGAGGATGAAGAATGTAAGCCGGCTCCCAGCCCGGCAAAACCCGGCCATGTCCCGAGCAGAGGCGTCGTTAGGCCTGGGGGGCTGGAGCCCCAAATGTGCCCCCGAAAAGCCCCGAGTCTCAAAAAGGGCACCATACACTATTTAGCCCCGAACGCCGGCGACCAGGAATCGATCTGATCTGCCGAGTCACAGGTCCCGCCTTCTGGAGCCTGCAGAACATATGATGTCCATCATACGCGTCGCCGGCTCCAGAAGGCGGGAGTTTCCAATCCCGCAGCCGCCGCCACATCACAACACTGAGATCCCCGCTCGGCGCTGAAGCGGGACTCAGGAGAGTTCAGATCAGGGCAGCGGAGGAGCGATCAGGCAAGTCTGAAATCTGCCACTGACTGCACCAATGAAGAGGAGGGGGATGAGGATGACCGGAGGAGCCCGCTGCACTGGGGTGAGTGTTGATTACCTGACCTGAGCTGTTGTTCAATGGCATTAGTTCATTTTTTTTGGAGGGGGGGCCCCATACAACATTTTGCTATGGGGCCCTGTGATTTCTAGTTACGCCCCTGGTGTTTTGGTACCATTCTTTATTCATGGCTGTGTTTTTGGGCAAAATTGTGAGTGAGCCCACTCCCTTGGATGAGAAGCAACTCCACACATGAATGGTTTTAGGATGCTTTACTGTTGGCATGACACAGGACTGATGGTAGCGCTCAAGTTTTCTTCTCCGGACAAGCTTTTTTCCTGATGCCCCAAACAATCGGAAAGAGGCTTCATCGGAGAATATGACTTTGCCCCAGTCCTCAGCAGTCCATTCACCATATTTTCGGCAGAAGATCAATCTGTCCCTGATGTTTTTTTTGGAGAGAAGTGGCTTCTTTGCTGCCCTTCTTGACACCAGGCCATCTTCCAAAAGTCTTCGCCTCACCGTATGTGCAGATGCGCTCACACCTGCCTGCTGCCATTCCTGAGCAAGCTCTGCACTGGTGGCACTCCTATCCCGCAGCTGAATCCTGTTTAGGAGACGGTCCTGGCGCTTGCTGGACTTTCTTGGGCACCCTGAAGCCTTCTTCACAAATGCAGTGGATTTTTTTTTTTATGGGATTAAGTTAATTTTTATGGTAAAGAGGAACTTGCAATTCCCCATCTCAAAAACTGAGGCAGCAGACTTTGTGAAAATTAGTATTTGTGTCATTCTCAAAACTTTTGGCCATGGCTGTACACTAATTTGGGTTAGACGAGCAAATATACACATCCGAGGCCTGCCCGAATTGACAGCACCAAAGGATCATTATCTATACTCTGTGTGATACATTTAACATGATCCTGGAGTTACCTGCCTCTAACCCAATTGAGATTGATAGGGTTTACAAGGCACTGCGCCTTCCTTTAGAAGACCCCAAAAGCCCTAGGAATGTCATATGCAAGCTCCACAAGTACACACTGAAAGATCGCATTATGCAACAGATGCATAAGAAACCATACTATGACTTTGATGGAGTGCATCTGTTCTTTTACCAGAATTTATCCCGATGCACTCTAATGCAATGCAGGGCATTATCCCCCTATTGGCAGCCCTCCAGACAGCAGGATAGACCTACAAGTGGGGATTCCCCTTTAGTCTACAGGTCACCAAAGATTGCCAACAAGTCACCTTGAGAACCAAAGATGACCTTCTGCGCTTTCTCTCCTTGTTGGGCCTGGATCCAGTCGACTTTCCTGATTAGCGCTGCAATCAAGATATCCCAGTGCCTCCCCTTACGCAGCCTTGGCAGCTTTCGTCCAATAGGAATGTTGTCAGGGTAGAAGATCGTCATATCCTCTTTATATAGGGGGAGGGCGAAATAGAAATGCCTCTTCCCCCTTGCCTTCCAGCCTTATTCTCATCTACCAGAAGCTGAACCACATCACAGTCGGATGTTTACAACATGGCTGGGATGTGTACAACCAAGCCCATCTACGGCAGCCAAATTTAGGGAGACTGTATAGAGATACTACATACTACACTATTCTGGGTTCTGAGACAGGTTTGGAATACAGAACCGGCCAATTGGAAACAATGATAGTATATACAATTAAAAAGCTAGTCAGAACATATAAAAAATTATATTAAAAACAAACTAGACTCCACAAAGGGCCTTACCATGGACCAATTAAGAAATAAAAATAGTGCTGCCATCTTGTGGTTGGAAACAAATGGTACAACAATTCTAAATATAAGTAGATGAAAACAATAGGAAATTTATAATAATAAGGGATGGCCTAGGAATTCAACTATTATTAACCACTTAACCCCCGGACCATATTGCTGGTCAAAGACGAGGCCACTTTTTTGCGATGTGGCTCCCAAACAAAATTGGTGTCCTTTTTTTCCCACAAATAGAGCTTTCTTTTGGTGGTATTTGATCACCTCTGCGGTTTTTAGTTTTTGCACTATAAAAAAAAATAAAGCGACAATTTTGAAAAAAATGAATATTTTTTACTTTTTGCTATAATAAATATCCCCCAAAAACATATAAAAAAAAACATTTTTTTTCCTCAGTTTAGGCAGATACGTATTCTTCTACATATTTTTCGTTATTGATTGGTTTGCGCAAAAGATATAGGCCCTGATTCTCAAAAGAGATACGCAGACTTAACTGCTGTTCAGCCTGCGTATCCCTGTGCCTAACTTTGGAAACGATTTTCAAAAGGCTTTTTCCAAAGTTAGGCAGAAAATCTGACATGTGTAAGACACTTACACGGTCAGATTTTAGGATGCAGTACCGCATCCGCCACTGGGGGCATTTCTCATTGAAATGCAGCTTTCCGTATGCAAATGAGGACTTAAGCAGATTTTCAAAGCATTTCATCACTGTGATTTCTGCCTAAGTTCCGAATTTGCCTGCGCAAAACTAGGGCTGGTTTTATAATGTGGAAAGTTAGTCACACATTGTAAAGGCCCATTCCAGCGACGGCATTTGGTATGCATTCCCGAGGGAGAACTCCACGGCAATTTTTTAATTCAAAACCGGCATGGGTTCCCCCCCCAGGAGCATACCAGGCCCTTAGGTCTGGTATGGGTTGTAAGGAGACCCCCCCTCCGCCGAAAAATCGACGTAGGAGTCCCCCTACAATCCATACCAGACCTGTATCCAAAGCACGCTACCCGGCCGGCCAGGAATGGAGTGGGGACGAGCGAGCATCCCCCCCCTCCTGAGCCGTGCCAGGCCGCATGCCCTCAACATGGGGGGGTTGGGTGCTCTGGGGCAGGGGGGCGCACTGCGGGCCCCCCCACCCCAGAGCACCCTGTCCCCATGTTGATGAGGACAGGACCTCTTCCCGACAACCCTTGCCGTTGGTTGTCGGGGTCTGCGGGAGGGGGCTTATCGGAATCTGGGAGTCCCCTTTAATAAGGGGGCCCCCAGATACCGCCCCCCCACCCTAAGTGAATGGATATGGGGTACATCGTACCCCTATCCATTCACCTGGAGGCAAAAAGTAAAAGTTAGTAAACACACAACACAAGGCTTTTTAAAATAATTTATTATTCTGCTCCGGATGCCCCCCCTGTCTTCTTTATTAGCTCTATTTCCAGGGGGGGCTTCTTCTTCCGCTCTCCGGGGGTCTTCTTCCACTCTCCGGGGGGGGTTTCTTCTTCCGCTCTCCGGGGAGGGGCTTCTCCGCTCTCCGGTGGGCTTCTTCCATCTTCTCCCCTCTTCCGCTGTTGACTCGGCGAACCCCGGTTCTTCTCCAGCTGTCCGGTGCCTTCTTCTTCAGCGCTGGCTGCCTGCTATGTTTGTGTGTTAGCTCAATTAGTAACAGGCAGCCGGCGCGGTCTTCTGTGACGTCAGGGTCTTCTGTTCTTCTCCCCTCTTCCGATGTTGACTCGTCGCCTGTTGTCGCTGTAATGATGGAAGCGCGCCTTGCATCCCATTTATATAGGCATCACCGTCCCATCATGCTCCGGCAGGTACCCACGTGGTGGGTGCCTACCCACGTGCACCCACCACGTGGGTACCTACCGGAGCATGATGGGACGGTGATGCCTATATAAATGGGATGCAAGGCGCGCTTCCATCATTACAGCGACAACAGGCGACGAGTCAACATCGGAAGAGGGGAGAAGAACAGAAGACCCTGACGTCACAGAAGACCGCGCCGGCTGCCTGTTACTAATTGAGCTAACACACAAACATAGCAGGCAGCCAGCGCTGAAGAAGAAGGCACCGGACAGCTGGAGAAGAACCGGGGTTCGCCGAGTCAACAGCGGAAGAGGGGAGAAGATGGAAGAAGCCCACCGGAGAGCGGAGAAGCCCCCCCCGGAGAGCGGAAGAAGAAACCCCCCCCGGAGAGTGGAAGAAGACCCCTGGAGAGCGGAAGAAGAAGCCCCCCCTGGAAATAGAGCTAATAAAGAAGACAGGGGGGGCATCCGGAGCAGAATAGTAAATTATTTTAAAAAGCCTTGTGTTGTGTGTTTACTAACTTTTACTTTTTGCCTCCAGGTGAATGGATAGGGGTACGATGTACCCCATATCCATTCACTTAGGGTGGGGGGCCGGTATCTGGGGGCCCCCTTATTAAAGGGGACTCCCAGATTCCGATAAGCCCCCTCCCGCAGACCCCGACAACCAACGGCAAGGGTTGTCGGGAAGAGGTCCTGTCCTCATCAACATGGGGACAGGGTGCTCTGGGGTGGGGGGGCCCGCAGTGCGCCCCCCTGCCCCAGAGCACCCAACCCCCCCATGTTGAGGGCATGCGGCCTGGCACGGCTCAGGAGGGGGGGGGGGGCGCTCGCTCGTCCCCACTCCCTTCCTGACCGGCCGGGTAGCGTGCTTTGGATACGGGTCTGGTATGGATTGTAGGGGGACCCCCTACGTCAATTTTTCGGCGTGGGGGGGTCTCCTTACAACCCATACCAGACCTAAGGGCCTGGTATGCTCCTGGGGGGGAACCCATGCCGGTTTTTTCTTTGAAAATTGGCATGGAGTTCTCCCTCTCAGGAATGCATGCTGAGCGACGCTGTCATTTTTTTTAATAATTATTTGTTTTCCCGGCGCGTCTTTTTTTTTTCACCCGTCGCAACTTTAGTGTCCCGTCGAAATTCTCAAAGCCGCCCGGCGTTAATTACGTTCGCGCGCTGCACGTCGGGAAAATGACGTCACACGCATGCGCAGTACGGCCGGCGCGGGAGCGCGCCTCATTTAAATTTTAAACGCCCCCAGGAGAGGAGGACCGCCTTACGACGGCGGCACTTAAGTTACACGGCCTGAAATTTCTAGGTAAGTGCTTTGACGATCGGGCACTTAGGTAGAAATTTTAAGTCAGTGTAACTTAACTGCTGAAATTTAAGTTACGCAGGATTTTTGAGAATTTGGCCCATAGCGTTTACAAAATAGGGGATAGTTTTATGGCATTATTCTTAAAAAAAAATGTTGCTAGTAATGGCGGCGATCAGCGATTTTTTTTGGTACTGCGACATTATGGCGGACACTTCGGACACTTTTGACACATTTTTGGGACCATTGGCATTTTTATAGCGATCAGTGCTATAAAAATGCATTGATTATTATAAAAATGACACTGGCAGGGAAGGGGTTAACACTAGGGGGCGAGGAAGGGGTTAAGTATGTTCCCTGGGTGTGTTCTAACTGAAGGGGGGGTGGACTGACTTGGGGAAATGACTGATCGCTGTTCATACATTGTATGAACAGACGGTCAGGCATTTCTCCCCTGACAGGACCGGGAGCTGTGTGTTTACACACACAGCTCCCGGTTCTCGCTCTGTAACAAGCGATCGCGGGTGCCCGGTGGGGATCGCGCCCGCCGGGCACGCGCACCAGGATCAGGGAGCTTTCTTTTGGTGGTATTTGATCACCTCTGCGGTTTTTATTTGTTTCGCTATAAATGAAAAAAAGAATAAAAATTTGGTCAAAAAAAATTTTTTTCTTCATTTCTATTATAAAATTTTGCAAAAACTAATTTTTCTTCATAAATATGGCCAACATATCTTTGGTAAAAAAAATAAATAAAAAAAATTTGGATATTATTTAGTCTGGGTGAAAGTTATAGGGTCTACAAGCTATGGTGCCAATTACTGAAAATTGATCAATTTGATCACACCTGATGTACTGACAGCCTCTCTCATTTCATGAGACCCTAACAAGCCAGTAAAGTACAAATACGCCCCAAATTACCCATTTTTGGAAAGTAGACAGGTGGCACTGGTGGGCACAGGCGGCACTGATGTGGCACTACAG
Source organism: Rana temporaria (assembly GCF_905171775.1). Lineage (NCBI taxonomy): Eukaryota > Metazoa > Chordata > Amphibia > Anura > Ranidae > Rana > Rana temporaria. The sequence continues at coordinate 220,331,915 of NC_053492.1, forward strand.
TGGCGCAGGTGGCACTGGTGTGGCACTGTGGGGCACTGGTGGGCACAGGTGGCACTGGTGTGTACAGGCAGCACTGGTGGGCACAGGCGGAACTGCTAGGCACTGATGTGGCACTGCAGTGGCGCAGATGATCATTGATGGGCACAGGTGGCACTGATTGGCACATGTGGCACTGATGGGCACAGGCAGCACTGATTCGGCACTGGTGGGGCACAGATGTGGCAGAGATGGCACAGATGTGGCACTATTGGGCACTGCTAGGCACTATTGGGCACTGCTGGGCACTATTGGGCACTAAAAAGCACTTACAGTTTGTCTCTAATTGCTCTCCTCTCCTCTCACACTGTATCAATGTGAGGAGAGGAGAGCGATGAACTCAAACTGACCCCATGTCCCTGTTTGTTTACATTTGTGATTGCGCCGAGTTCATTGGCCCTTTACCGTGATCCTTGTTCCTGTGGGTCCCATGGACCCGGCGAGCACAGATGATCACGTGTGCGCGCCCGAGGGGGCAAGCGGGAACGATTCTCTAAGAGGACGTCCATCGACGTCCTCCCAGAATTAAGGAACCGCCTTGTAGCCGGAATTCAGCTATGGGGCAGTGATTAAGTGGTTAAAAGACCTTTACGGATATTAGCCAAGTGCTCCTTGAGCCCAGTCTTTAGTTTGCGAATGGTGCGACCTACATAGTGTAGACCGCAAGGACACGTGATTAAATATACCACATTCTTAGTTATGAATGTGATGAAAGATCCTACATCATATGTTTGATCAGTGACATTAGAGCCAAAGAAGAGATATTTCCCCTCCCTAAGGCAATTATTTTGGCAGACATCACACTTCCTACACAAATAATAGCCTTTAAAATCCTCCAAAAAAAACCTTGGTCTAACTGGGGGTCTAATAATGTTAGGGGCTATCCAGCCTGGCCCAGAAGGCCCTGGTTCCCGGAGATTGTGAGACTGACAATAGAAGAGCCGTGGACGCTTCCATGGCGCCCCCGATCTATTGTCTCAAGGTCCTATTTTCCACCCCAATTTACAGTTTCTAAATTTGACGGCATGGCTATTGAAGCCAGGGTGTTGAAGGACCGTGGTTTCTTGGGGACCAGTGGTGTCTACCCTAGTGAATGGTAGAAAAGCTGTCACTAGGAAGATCTATCATAAGGTCTGGAAGACTTATATTGCTTGGTGTGAAGCCAAAAAATGGCATCCTCGGAAATACGTGATTGGGAGAATTCTCTCTTTTCTACAGTCAGCTGCTGTCTGTGTTACAGAAACAACCATTTGAACCTATTAAGGAAATCCCATTAAACTTGCTGTCTAATGGCTATCACCTCATCTAGAAGGGTGTCGGAGTTGGCGGCCCTTTCATGCAGGGACCTGTTCCATCCTTTTTGCCAAAAGTGGTGGCCTTTCATTTAAATCAGGACATTATTTTGCCTTCTTTTTTCTCTCAGCCTCATTTGGCGGAAGAGAGATGACTGCATTCTTTGTCCAGGCCGTCAAGGTTTATTTGTCTAGATCTGCAGAGATCTGAGGATTAGACTCTTTTTTTGTTTTACCAGAAAGACACAAGAAGGGGCAGGCAGCTTCCATTGCCAATTGGGTCCATCAGTGAGTGCCACCTATCATTGCTCATTAATGCCGCCTATCAGTGCTGCCTATCAGTGCCCGGCAGTGCTGCCTATTATTTCCGCCTATCAGTGCAGCTTATCCGTGCTGTCTATGAATGCCGCCTATCAGTGCCACCTATCAGTGCTCATTAAGCCCACCTATCAGTGCTCATCAATCCCACCCATCAGTTCCCACCAGTGCTCATTAATCCCACCTATCAGTGCTCATCAATCCCACCTATCAGTGCCCACCAGCGCTCATAAATCCCACCTATTAGTGCCCATCAGTGCGTCCTATCAGTGCTCATGAATGCCGCCTGTCTCCTCAGCACGGCTCTGAGCTGAGAGTGTCTCTCTCATACAGCTCAGAGTCAGTATTCTATGGAATACTGCCTCCCTTTCTCCCTCCCTCCTCCATCCTCTCTTGCATGGGATGAGAGAGGAGACAGCCGGTCTGCTCATTCTCCCCCTCCCCGCCGCTCTCCTGTGTGTGCTCTGCAGAAAGTGTGAACTCATTAGCTTCACACTTGACTTCCCACAGAGCACACACAGGAGGAGAGTGGTGGGGAGGGGAGAATGAGCAAACCGGCTCAAAAATATTCCAATTGCACACCTTCCTGGAAAATGGCCAATAAGAAAGGAGGGTGCTGAAGCGATTACCAGCTGGGAACTGGAAAGGCAATCATGCAAACTATTCATTTATTCATTCATTCACTTTTTTCCATATTTATTGATAAAATGCTTGAATATTATATATTTATTTATTTATGTTCATTTTGCACATAATTTTTTGGAGCACATTGGTTTCAATTTTTACTTCGAAACACAGAGGAGTTCCATTTTGTGTTGTTTGGATTTTTTAGGTCATCACTATTCACTTTTTTCACCAATTTTTGTATGTTTTTGGTGACAGCACTGGAGCCTATTGGGATTATAATTGAGTCCCACCCATTCAATGATTTTAATAAATTCATTGTAGCTTTTATTATACCCATTATCACCACTGTTCCTACCCTTTACATCCTAGCTGTGGATGTTTTGAAGGGCTTTCAAGAGTGGAACACGCTTATATTGTATATTGATTAGTATTTACACGTTGCTGTGCGTCGTTAATTGCACTTTATTATTGCAATTCCCCACTAGCAAGCGCCATTACACTCCCCGTTTTACATATGTCATTTGGTGCGTGAGCACCGTTTTAGTAGTGGCTGCTGCTATATTATTATTTTATTAATTTTAATCTATATAGTTTACTTGCCCATGGTTAGTTTGGTTTTGCGCATTAGTTCCCCCCTGTATACACAATCATGCAAACATATTCGCCAGCACACTGAGGATCATTTGGAAAAACGTCCAAAAATTCTTAATGCATAGAAACGATCAAAACAGCAACGTTTCGAGGTCGCACAGGACCTGTTCGTCAGTCATCATTTGCCTGACGAAGAGGTCCTGTGCAACCTCGAAACATTGCTGTTTTGATCGTTTCTATGCATTAAAGAATTTTTGGACATTTTTCCAAATGATCCTCAGTGTGCTGGCGAATATGTTTGCATGAGCAGACCGGCTGTCTCCTCTCTCATCCCATGCAAGAGAGGACAAAGCAGGGAGGATGGGAGGCAGTATGCAATAGAACACTGGCTCTGAGCTGTATGAGAGAGAAACTCTCAACTCAGAGCCATGCGACTAACAACCACACTGGAGCCCCCGACAGTGGCAGAATACCAGGGCACAGTCGCAAGTGCCACTGACATGATTGTTAGACCCTCCAAAGTTTAGCACAATTTGCCCAAGCCCACCATTTAGAGTTGCGCATTAGAAATTATGTATTCCAGTTGCCAGATATGCTAAGTATACTACTGCTCCCCTGTACAAAAGTTTGGTATTTGTAGGATAACCAAATGAAAATAAAAGAAAAAAAATTCTGAAAAAAATTTAATTAATGCAGCCATCACATCTAAGGACTGGTAATTTGAAATATGTACAAACATATGGCAATCACCCCAACCTATAACTGGCCTTTACACAAGGAGCATGTAAAAAAAACAACAAAGAAAAATTCCCAGCTCACTTACCAGCCAGCCTACAATAAAACCGCATTGTCCTAACAGTTCAAGTTAAAACCAAGGGGTTTAGTTTGCACACATTTGCAAATATATGCATAAGCTGCAGGACCAATTCACGGCACCCCAGTGTATTGGCTTTTCATAAACAGAGAGTGCTACAAATGGATTAAAGAGTGTGCGCTTTAGGATTGTTCTTGAAACTGAGCAACCCTTGGATAGCAGCATTGTCTGGAAAGGGTAGTGTTTAGATTTAGATGGACTTTACATAAGTTACACACTGTTGGAATTTCTGACAACAAATGTTCGATTTGTGTATGCTCCAGCGAACAATTGCTGTCAAACAAATGTTTGAGAGCTGGTTCTCAATTATTCCAACAACAAAAGTGCTTGTCGGAAATTCCGATCGTCTGTATGCAATTCCGACGCACAAAAGTCCTACGCATGCTCGGAATCAATTCGACGCATGCTCGGAATCATTGAACTTCAGTTTTCTCGGCTTGTCGTAGTGTTGTATGTCACTGCGTTCTTGATGTTCAGAATTTCCAACAACATTTGTGTGACCGTGTGTATGCAAGACAAGTTTGAGGCAACATTTCGTCGGGGAAAAAAAAAGCCTCGGTTTTGTTGTCGGAATGTCCGATCGTGTGTACGTGGCATAAGGGTTCTTTCACAGAAGTGGATTTCACCAGCGGATCCGCCTGCTCAGCGGAGAATCTGTCCTCTGTTCCCCGCTAAGCAGGTGGGTGACAGGTATGTGCCCACTCCACTGATGCAAAGTAGACACGGACAAAGCCCGATTTCCATTATCGGCAGTCGGATATAAAACGGACTACCTGTCCTTTTACATCCGACTGCCATCTGATCTGTTTCACCTGACGGATATGGAACAGATCCCCCATCCGTCTGTTTTTAGCAGGTCGGATTGGATGTTGGCTGGTGCAAACGGACACATGTCCATTTACATCCGCCACTCCATAGAGGGCAATGAATAGCCTGATCCGGCCTGCCTAAAAAACTGACAGGCAGACCCAATCTGTCCACCCGTGTGAAAAGGGCAGTTACATAAATCGTTTTTTTTTTTTTTATAAAATAAAAGTTTGAATTAAAGTTAACCATTGTAAGCTCCCCTGCTCGTCTCAACCCCAATTTAGGCTCAATTTGCACATGCTTTTACACACACTGGCCCAGATTCAGGTAGATTTGCCCAGTGCTTTAAGTGGGCCAAAAGAGGTGCCGGTACTCTATTAGGCGCCGGTGCTCCCCCCCCCCCCCAATACTGAACATGAAAATATATATATTTTACAAACCCTCTCTTAGACGAAACCTAACATTTGATTTTGCTGCTAAAATTACATAAACCAGCTGATGATGTCAGAAACTAAAAAAAGAGAAGATAAAATGGGCACAAAGCATGACAAGGGACAGACACCACAGAAAATAGATAGAATAATGGATGTTATTCATCAGTCTGAGCAGTACATGTGCAAGCTTGCAACAATAATCATACAATGAACATCTTCCTACTTTTCAAGACAAAACCGAGAAAATAAACATAAAAGGAAAATAACAGGGCAAGTCTGCATGGCTGTCTGAAACGAGCCATGATAAATTGCAGAGTTCCTAATCTCTATAGGAGGAGACGCTGTGAGATGTCATTCCCCATCACCTCTTCATCCTTCTGGTGTAATACACAGGTACCATGCCATGTATATTACAATCCTGTGAGATGTCATTCCCCATCACCTCTCCATCCTTCTGGTGTAATACACAGGTGAGTCCATGCCATGTATATTACAATCCTAACCGTTGACATCTCACAGGATTGAGGCATGGTACCTGTGTATTACACCAGAAGGATGGAGAGGTGATGGGGAATGACATCTCACAGGATTGTAATCCGGAGGAGGAGATCATATCTCAAAGTTTTGCCCTGGAGCAGGTGGAGGGAGTTCCAGGCTATGACTCCACTGTTGGGGACTTGGGGACTGGTAAGTTTTTTTTTCTCATATTTGCTGTGTATCATGGGAGGGGGTAGAAGTGAACATATGAGGGGGTAGAAGGGAACATGTAACACGTGTATTTTTTCTCATATTTGCTGTGTATCATGGGAGGGGGTAGAATTGAACATATGAGGGGGTAGAAGGGAACATGTAACAAGTGTATTTTTTCTCATATTTGCTGTGTATCATGGGAGGGGGTAGAAGAGAACATGTGACAAGTGTGTGGCTCCAGCAACATGTGTTTTTTTGTGTCATCCACAGATGTTGAGGATGAAAAGCTGGGCCGTCGTTGGCTGCAGGGCGACCCACTCCATCCCCACATCATCAGGTTGTACAGTCAACCCCCATGGAGATACTGGCCATGTTGGTGGAGGAGGAGAGTGAACATAGGCCAACTATGGAGGAGGAAGTGGAGGAGGAGTCCATTATCCTCCACCTGGAGGACTCTGTCTTCCTCCAGGAGGATCCCACCATCCCTGACCTCCCCACCACCCCCCCGACCATCACATCCCTCCCTCCAGTGTCCCTTCCTCCAGTGTCCCTCCCTCCAGTGTGGCCCCCTCCCCTACGTCTCCCTCAGTACGGGCCCCAGCCTCTCCTCCCAGGAAGGCTCTTTGCAAAACGAGGGGTGTACCCTCCAGCCTCCGAGAGGGGCTGCATGAGGAACAGGCCCGACAGACCCGCCATATAGGGGCCATGGTGGTTGATTTGAGGCGGGTGGCGGACAGCCTGGCATCCTCCTCCTCCTCTGTGCAGCAGACCGGGGGAAAAGAGATACAGAGAGCCTGGAGGAAGTCAGTGCGAACTGTGGAGCCATGGTCACCTGCATGGTTGAGCAGCAGGGCGCCACCGCTTTGCTCACAGCGGAGGTGAGCAGGTTGGCAGGTGCGGTGGAGGCCAACACTGCTGCTGTGCGGGAGGAGGGGAGACTTACCCGGCGGCACCAGAGGAACAATACCACCCGGCAGCTGCAGATGTTGGCACAAACCAACAGCGTGCTCACCCGCCTGGCCAACGCCATGGAGGGCAGGCAGGCACCACCTGCCAGGAGTGAGGAAGTAGGGGATGCTGCTCCTCCCCCCCCTCCATCCCCACCCCATGCTCCATCCCCACCCCAGGCTCAACCACGGCGACTGAGGAGCCAGAGCCGGGGCACCCTTGGCATGAGGATGTCTAAAAAAAAATATATATATTTTCCTGTGCCTTTTTTTTTTTTTTTTATATCCCTTGGTGCTCAGATAAGGAGCTTTTTCTATTTACTTTGATTATGCTCATAATTTTTAGATTTTTGGATATTTTTTGTTTGCTCAGGTTATGAGCTTTTATATTTTTATTTGATGCTCAGATTATGAGCTTTTATATTTTTATTTTATATTTTGTAGTCCCTACACACGGTGAGGAGTGTATACTACAGTGTGAATGGGGGGGGGTGTCACTCCTGCTGGAAAAGGGGTGTCACCCTCTGCCATGTGAAAGGTGTATGAATGGACAGCAACATAATTGGAGCCTTGACGCGGCGTTGCTGCTCCCTAATACCATGGGGTATCCTTGGGTCTAATCCAATTTTGGGTGCATGTGGGGTGTGTGTGCTAGGGACCATAGTGGTGTGCACGCGTGCTTTCTACTTGTGACATGATTAATGTTG